>NC_025688.1:854275-897988 GCF_000633955.1 Camelina sativa | reverse complement strand
AAACCTACGAGGAAGCTAAGCAATATAAGGAGTGGCTTGATGCGGTGGACGATGAAACGGCAGCTATGATCCGGAATCGAACTTGGGACGAGGCTGATCTCCTTAAAGGTAAAAAGGCTGTCAGCTCCAAGTGGGTGTTCACTATTAAATATCTTAGCACTGGAGAGATCGAGCGCTACAAAGCCCGCTTGGTCACACGCGGCTTCACTCAAACCTATGGGCTTGACTATACGGACACCTTTGCTCCGGTGGCCAAACTCCACACCGTCCGGGTCGTCTTGTCCTTGGCCACTAACCTCTCTTGGGAGCTCTGTCAAATGGACGTCAAGAACGCCTTTCTTCAGGGGGAGCTGACCAAGGAAGTCTACATGCATCCTCCACCGGGTTTAGAGCACATTGTTGCTCCGGGTAAAGTTCTCCGGCTTCACAAGGCGATCTACGGTCTCAAACAATCTCAGAGGGCGTGGTACCAAAAGCTCAGCTCTACCCTACACAAAAATGATTTCAAGCTCTCTGAGGCTGATCATACGCTGTTCACTCTCTGCACCAATGGTGGCCGAGTCGTCGTTCTCGTCTATGTTGTTATTATCACCGGTGATGATAAGGAGGGTATTTGTGCCACTAAGACTCTTCTTAACTCTACCTTTGATATTAAAGATTTGGGTGAACTCAAATACTTCCATGGGATAGAAATCTCTCGCTCTCCGGAGGGATTGTTTCTTTCTCAAAGGAAGTATACATGAGACAGGTAAGATGGGAGCCAAACCGGTGTCGACGCCACTTGAGGAAGGTTACCAGGTCAAGCGAAAGGGGGAGAAGCCAACACCCGGTGCTCCAGTTAACAAGTCGCACGAACCATATGAAGATGTGGGACGCTATCGGAGGCTGGTGGGCAAGCTTATCTATCTCACGATCACGAGGCCGGACATAAGATATGCGGTGAACCAAGTTATTCAACACATGAAGGCTCCAACGAACTTTGACTGGCAAACACTCGAGCGTATCCTATGTTATCTCAAGGGTAGTCCAGGGCGAGGCATTTGGATGGGAAACAACAACAACATGGAACTTGTCGGCTACTGTGACGCGGACTATGCTGGTGATACAATCGATAGGAGGTCCACAAAAGGATATTGTACGTTCGTTGGAGGGAACATAGTAACCTGGAAGTCGAAGAAACAGAAAGTTATATTGCAATCAAGTGCCGAGTCGGAATATAGGGCTATGAAGAAGCTAACCAACGAGCTCACATGGCTCAAAGGCCTCCTCAAGGATCTTGGAGTGGAGTCGGATCAACCAATCACTATGCATTGTGACAATAAGGCGGGGATACACATAGCAACCAACTCGGTCTTCCATGAAAGAACTAAACATATCGAGGTAGATTGTCATAAGGTGCGAGAAAAGATCGAGGAAGGTGTAGTCTTACCTTGTTACACGCCCAGCAAATACCAATTGGCGGACATCTTCACAAAGGCCACTAGTCCTCAAATTTGTGAATACATCTCCAGCAAGCTTGGACTAGTAGATCCTACACACCCATGAGAAACTCCTCTAATCCGTAGGGATCATACTCTTTTCCTTAACATGGTTTTATCCCATGTGGTTTTCTATGTTTAGGTTTTTAATGAGGTGATCCTTTACGGGTTCCAAGCTTAGCCGTTTCACTTGGCTAAGCTTGAGGGGGAGTATTGAGCAAGAGAATGTCGAGTGTGATCGGTCTTGTCCGTACAACCGTCAGTACGGTTATGAGTTGGACCATCCGTACAAGTCCATGAGCCCGATCACCAAGACTTGAATAAGAGGCCGAGTGTCTCCTCTACAAAGGCCCATGAGAAGAGAAGGATCGAGAAGACATTTTGTAGCCGTTGGAGTCACATGTTTCCTTAAGGGAAACCTCGAGATGTCACTATCACCATAGGGAATCGTCCTCTCTCTCTCTCTTTGTGTCGTTATCAAGCTTGTAAAGGGTGTAGCCCTAGTATTATTTTCTATTTACGGCTTCTAGCCGACATTGTAATACAACTATTCTAATAGAATCTCTTTTCTCCATTATTCTCTTTGTTCAACCTTATCTCTTCTCTTCTCTACCTACTCAACGATCCACTCTTTCCATACCAAACTCATTCTCCACTCTTGTTCTGCTTAAACTAACAAGTGCATTAACTATGCTAAGCAAGAGCAAACTAGTAACAAATGTAATTAAGAGCAAACTGAAATGAAACAGAACATCAAAAGGAAGTAAATTGGTGCTCGAGTAAGTGCTCGGTCGAGTGCATGGTCGAGCACTTTGTCGAGTGATGCATAACAGAAGAAAAAAGCAAAACAAAGAACAGAGATGCAAAATAAACGATGACAAACGATTAATTATGAATGCAGTATAAAACAATGAGCAAATAGGTCCTAGAGATGGGAATAATGGGTTGGTATTATGCTTAGCCTATCTAGATTGTTTAACAGACTTCACAAAAGCTACCCCTTGACAATGATCTCATAAACTTGCTAATTCACTCTCATGAGAATAGCAATCAGGTTTAAACACACTTAGACCTAGTTCTCACTAGCGAAGACATGGATAAACAGGCATTAAGATCCAGATTCACTATTTGTCAAAAACCACCCTAGACAACTAATCTCTTAAGCTAGGCACAGTAATCTCCAGTATTAGTATTATCTAGCAACCTACAAATTGGTATGATGCAAGGAAGCTTAAGATCTATCCTTAACTTCTCAGAACAAAGATAGCATAGAGAACACCTAATCCATAAGGGATCTATAAACAATCAAGGCTTAAACAATATAAACAAACCAAGCTCTTAACATACCTAACCCATCTCCAAGGAACTAGTTACTATTCAGATCTACAAATCATGATGAAGAACACAAACCCAGAAAATGATAAAACTAACATGATTAGAAATATAAAAGAGAGATCTACAACCTTTTAGAAAGAAACAAACTCAGATTCTCAATAGATCAAAAGAAACAAGCTTGCAAATCTCTGAAAATATGGGAAATAAACAAGATAAAAGCAAGAAATAAAAGTAGAGTGATGCAAATAATCTAAAAGAAAGCTAATAATAGTAAAACCTAGGTTATGAGGTGTCTTGGGCAGCTGTAGGGTACAAGGCTTTATATAGGGAGAAGGGGTAGCCCTACTTTGGCTAGAGGACAAAAGACAAAGTCAGCTGGAAGTACTCGACCATGGTCAGTCGAGTGCTTGGTCGAGTGCTGGCTCGAGTAGGTGGTTGAGTGCTTGCTTGTGTGCTCGATCATACTCGGTCAAGTGCTTGTTCGTGTGCTTGATCGAGCAGGTGGTCGACTGCTTCCTCTGACGCTCCTGATGCTTCCAGTCCTCTTGCTCAGCTCCAGAAGTAACTCCAAGTCCCTCCTCAGTCCTTAAGAGCTCCAAATCACCTGATAATTCTCAAAATGCACAAATGTATGCAATGCATGCTCTAAAACAACCTAAGTGCAATATTGGACATAAATCTATATTATTAAAGTTGGCCAACTCTCTCCATCCTTCTGCCACATCAGCAATGGAGAGAGTGCCACATGTCCATGACTAAAATCATCCAATCATCTTGAATTCTTTATGTTGTTTGACTAATCTTTTTATCTTCCTTTTCTTGATTTTTGTAGTAATTGCTACTTAAACCCGTTTCGTCTTCCCTTGATTTGATTTTTGTAGTAATTGCTCTATAATATCTCTCACATCATATATTTTTTTTTTGTAGTGAGTGAAGATGTGTGGAAGATGAAGGTCAACTACATAGAAAGGAGAACTTGAAAATCAAGCATATTCATAAAGTACTCTTTTAAAGAAATCACCAATGAGACTTGACTTTAAAATATAGATCAGAATGTTAAAGAAATCACCATCTTGTTTTTCATCTCTGTGAGCTTCTTACTTGTTTTCATATCTCCATTAGCTTGGCCTTGTAGAGGTTGCTGAAGCATACTCTTCATCTCTTGCTCTAGAGCAGGAGCTTGTTAGGGTTGTTGTGGTGGTAGACTAGGACCATAAACTGCTCATCTTCACAAACAACATATGCTTGCTTTTGTTGGGTTAGAAGGAGCTTATCTAGCTTCTGAAGCTTCTCATTTAAGGCTTGTAATTCCTTTCTATGCCCTTCCTCAGATTCAATACCTCTCCTTAAGCTTCTATCATATTCCTCACTATAATTTCCATTGGACTAAGCAAGGTTCTCTACTAAGTCCCAACTTTCATCTACATCTCTATTCATGAAGCTTCCATTTGAGGTTGTGTCTAGGAGCATCCTGATCTTGGGAAGAACACCTCTATACAAAGTACACAACAAATATTCATTGTTGAATCCATGATGTGGGCATTGTCTCTGGTAGCCTATGAAGCGCTCCCATGCTTCACTGAAAGATTCACCATTCTGTTGGAGAAATCCTAAAATATAATTCCTCAAATGTGCAGTCCTTGAACTTGAGAAGAACTTTGCAAGGAAGACGTTCTTACAATCAACCCAAGAGGTGATTCTTCCAGGAGGTAGAGTTTTCTCCCATTGGTAGGCTTTATCTCCTAGAGAGAAAGGAAACAATCTCAGCTTCAAGGCATCCTCACTAACTCCATTTATATTGGTGAGGCTACAGAGCCTATCAAACTGATATGTATATATTTTACACTCTTTCATAGTGCATTTGTCATTCATTTTGTTCTCTTAATTCATTTTTTTGCATTGTTTTAGGTCTCTTTTGCATAACATGCATATCTAGGTAGTCTTTGCATTGGTCTTGCATGCATCTTGCATATTGGAGTTGTTTCAGGTGTTTTAGGGGATGTCCAAACCATCAAAAGCAAACAGGGAGAAGGGAAGCAGTCCAGCGACTCGACCAACACTACCCAGCGACCCAACCTTCCACGTCTTTGATCGAGTCGAGTGAAGATATTACTTTGGGATTCAGCTTTCGAAGTCTTCATAAAAGTTGTAGGGAATTTGGTCATCTTTCCAATGTCGTTTATTTCAAGCCAATCGGAGTTGTGGTTCATGGGTGATTGCCGTTTTAGTGGATGCATGTACGTTCTGAATTCCGAGACGACCTGCACGCAAAGGAGAGCTCCCACTCGATCGGATGTTAGCAGCGACTCGACCAAGACGTCCCAGGAGGGCTCCTGAGCACCCTCAAGACGCGACTCGATCAGCAGCTCTCAGACGACACCCTCAAGATGCGACTCGATCAGCAACTCTCAGACGATACCCTCAAGACGCGACTCGATCAGCAGCTCTTAGACGATACCCTCAAGACGCGACTCGATCAGCAGCTCTTAGACGACACCTTTCAAGCTGCCACTCGATCGACGTTCTCAAGCTGTCGCTCGATGATGTTCATATATTTTACCATGTTTTCCCTTAGTTTATTCACATCTTTTGCATCTTTTGCTAGCCATTTTCATCATTATTGTGTAGCTTTAGGACTAATCATGCATTAGAGTTTAGTTGCATTGCATTTGCATCTTTTCATGCATAAACAGGTGATTTTGGAGCTTAAGGAGCATGGAAACAATCCTGAGGAGAAGTGAAGCAATCTTGAAGGGAAAGCAAGAGAGTTAAGGCTGAAGAACCAAGGTCCAGAGTCCAACTCGACCAAGCACTCGACCGAGTGGGTAGATGGACTCGACCGAGTGGAGTGTGCACGAGAGAAGCCAGCTCGACCATGGACTCGACCGAGCACTGGTCGAGTTGACCGAGCCGTTGACTACTTTGACTTTTTCTATTTTTAGGGCTTCCACCTCCTCACCTATATAAGGCCTTGTACCTGCAGCCACCAAAGTGTGCAACTTTTTAGATATTCCCTAAACCTAGTTTTTACCTTTTTTAGTTTTATTCCTTTTGCATTTTTATTTTTAAGATCTTGTACTTCCTTAAAAAAGAAGACTAGATTCTTATATTTTGTTGGTTCTATAACTTTCAAGATATTGAGAATTTGAGTTTCATCCTTTCATCAATATTGAAGATCTTTGTTTAATCTTTCTAATAATGCAAGTTTCAATATTTTCTGGGTTTTTGACTTTGATCACCATGTATTGTTGTGAGTAGTTTCCTTAGGATCTTGAGGATGGGTTAGGATGGATTGATCTTGTGGTTTGTGTGACTTGGTCAAGCTTGATTGTTGTAGATCTCTTCTAGGGTAGATGATCTTAATGCTGATTCTATATCTGAGAGGGTAGAGTCTGATTTCAAGCTTCTTAGCATCACACCAATGTTTAGGAAGCATAGATAAGGCTAGATCTAGAGCTTACCATTAGGCTTGCTAAGAGATTAGAGGTCTTGTTTGGTTTGAGATGTATTGCTTAATGCCTGCTTGTGTAGATTCTTTACTGTGTGAGAACAAGTCTAGAATTGCATAGGTTTGATTGTTTCTTGACCATGAGAGTGGGAGAAACTTGTCTTAGATTAATATGTCTAGAGGTTAGCTCAAAGTTTGCTTGAGATTTGTTGACCAAGTTAGATAACCACAATGATTAGTCCATCCCATGAATCCATCCTCAGGACCTTCTTTGTTTATTGAAATCTTAGTCTTAATCCTGTTGCTTGCTTGTTGTTTGATTGGATTTAGCATTACTCTGTTTTTATTGCATTGCTCTGTTTCTGCGTCTAGTCTAGCTCGACCACCCACTCGACCTACACTCGGTCGAGTGCTGCTCGAGTTCATCCCCAGAACTCTGTGTCTATGATTTGTGTTTGTCTTGTTTCATTCCTGTTTCATTCCAGTTGCATACATTTAGTTTTCAGTTCATTAATTATCTTGCATTAGTTCATTAGTAGTAGTCTCTGTTTCTGTTCTTGCTTTATCACTGTTTCAATCATTCAGTTTCATTTGCATCTAGTTGTTAGTTCTTGTAGTTTATTTTCTGCATTTTACATTTTCTTCCTAGGATTGTTAGTGACAAACAATCTTTACATTTGTCTTAACTTAGATTCATATGCATATCTTAATTGTTCACAAACACTCATTTAGGATTGATACCTCTTGTACTGCAATAGCATAAGGGGAATTGAAACACCCATCCATCATTCCATTCATATCTCACCATTGCATACATCATTCACACCAAAAAATAAACTTGTTTCACTCGATCAACGTTCTCAAGCCGCGACTCGATCGACACTCTCATGATGCGACTCGATTGATGCTCTTAAACCGACATCCTGGTTTTGTCCTGAAGACACGTCCGAGAAGGATTCCCGAACCGATGTTCTATATTGTTGTTTTATGTTTTAGATATTTCCATGTTTTACTATAAATACGTTTTGTTAAGTTTTCACTCGGACATCTTAGCTTTTATCTCGTTTTTCTTTTGTAAGGTTTACTTAGCCACCAAAAACGTACTCCGATCTTGTAATCCAGATAGCTTTGATTTCATTGAGTTTTTGCATGAGATTTCTTCTACAAAGTTGTTCTTCTCATTTCTATCTATTTATTATGCTTTGTTCAATGATTTCTGGATTTGTATCTTTGGTGATGATTTCCGAATCTGAGTAGTGCTAAAGTTCTTGGGGATGGGATAGACTAGGTGGAGGATCTTAGGATATAGGGTGTTTAAGCTTTGATCTGT
This sequence comes from Camelina sativa, assembly GCF_000633955.1. Lineage (NCBI taxonomy): Eukaryota > Viridiplantae > Streptophyta > Magnoliopsida > Brassicales > Brassicaceae > Camelina > Camelina sativa. Next base: position 890,397 of record NC_025688.1, on the reverse strand, counting down.
ATGATTCCCTTCTGGACTAGTGTTAGAATTACTAGTTTCTTCCTGATCAATTGGGACTAGGTTCGAGACATTTCCACACCCAAAAGGTGTTTGATGAAATGTCTGACCAACTAGTGCCAGAGAATTACATTCCTAGCCTAAGAGATTAGTTGTCTAGGATGTTTGTAGACGTGAATGAACTTGTTTGTCATGCCTGCTCGACCATGTTTCTCTAGCGAGAGCTAGGTATGGAAGTGGTTGAGTCTGAGTAGCTTTTGCCATGAGATTGGATTAGCTAAGTTCTGATGTTCATTGTTTAGGGATAGTTCGCTTGTGGTATGTTAAACACTCTGTAGACTAGGATACACCACCGACATCAATTACTCCCATCCTTAGGATTTTTATCTTTTTGATTGATATTACATTCCTGAGATTGTTTCGTTTGTTCATGCTTAGAATCATTTTCGGTTTCACTTATTCTTGTTTGCTTCTTGTCATACAGTTTCGTTTCTAGTTCTGTGACTCATTTCGGTTTGGTATTTTGACCATTCTAGGATTGTTAGAAAAACACTCTTTTGAATTGGCTTAACTTGTGACTTATTGATTGCATCTTGAGTGATAGTAAAGATTCCCAACTGGATTAACACCTTAAGTATTACAACTGCATAAGGTTAATTGAGACCTGCTAGGACATACAAAAATCTTAGTATCACAAACTCATCAAGATGTGCAAGGGGTTCTCCAGTAGGCAGTCCATTAAATCTGTTGCTCTGAACCATTGAGATCAGACTACTCTTGATTGTGAAGGTTGTGTTGTGGACAGGAGGAGGCACTATCCCATATCTCTGAGTATGAGTAGTGGGAGCATCACTATTACCGATCTTCCTTCTCCTTTGAGGTTCATTTTGATCCTGTGGGAGTTACATTTCCACCTTTTCTTCTGTGATTTTGAGACTCTGAACAGGTGCTCGATCAGGTGCTCGAACACGCACTCGACCGTTTGACTTCTAGTGCTCGGTAGAGTGACTAGTAAATTGGTACCTGAGAATCAAAACAGAACACCAGAAAAACAAAGAGGTGAGTAATATAATAAAATGTAACATAGTTTAATCTTGAAACATTGAAATCTCGACTAGAACATATAAACACCCTAACGACAACGACGCCAATTGAAACAAGGGTTTTTCTATGGATTTACTTATGCAATGAATGTATGATGACATGCAAACAGAGACATAAGCATTGATGATCAGAATTGGATGCAAGGTGTTTCAATACCCTTATGTAATTGTAGCATAAGAGATGCTAATCCATAAAGAGTGTGATATGTAAGCAGTAAAAACATTATCAATGCAGTCAAGTTAAGCCAAATATCAAGTTGATTTATTTCTAACAACCTAATGGCAAAATGATAAATGCAATAAACTAACAACTTAAACAGTACTAATGCATAATTAAACTATAGAACAAGTGCAATAAACTAAGCAAAGCAAGAGCAAACTAGTAACAAATATAATTAAGAGCAAACTGAAATGAAATAGAACATAAAAAGGAAGTAAATTGGTGCTCGAGTAAGTGCTCGGTCGAGTGCATGGTCGAGCAGATGGTCGAGCACTTAGTCGAGTGATGCATAACAAAATAAGAAAAGCAAAACAAAGAACATAGATGCAAAATAAACGATGACAAACGATTAATTATGAATGCAGTAACAAAGAATGAGCAAATAGGTCCTAGAGATGGGAATAATGGGTTGATATCATGCTTAGCCTATCTAGATTGTTTAGCAAACTTCACAAAAGCTATCCCTAGACAATGATCTCATAAACTTGCTAATCCACTCTCATGACAATAGCAATCAGGTTTAAACACTCTTAGACCTAGTTCTCACTAGCTAAGACATGGATAAACAGACATTAAGATCTATATTTATTATTTGTCAGAAACCACCTTAGACAACTAATCTCTTAGGCTAGGCACAGTAATCTCGAGTATTAGTATTATCTACCAACCTAAACATTGGTATGATGCAAAGAAGCTTAAGATCTATCCTTAACTTCTCAGAACAAAGATAGCATAGAGAACACCTAATCAAGAAGGGATCTATAAACAATCAAGGCTTAAACAATCTAAACAAACCAAGCTCTTAACCAACCTAACCCATCTCCAAGGATCTAGTTCCTATTCAGATCTACAAATCATGATTAAGAACACAAACCCAAAAAATGATAAAACTAACATGATTAGAAAGATAAAAGAGAGATCTACAACTTTGTATAAAGAAACAAACTTAGATTCTCAATAGATCAAAAGTTATAAAGCTTGCAAATCTCTGAAAATATGGGAAATAAACAAGATAAAAGCAAGAAATAAAAGTAGAGTGATGCAAATAATCTAAAAGAAAGCTAAAAATAGTGAAAAATAGGTTATGAGGTGTCTTGGGCGGCTATATGGTACAAGGCTTTATATAGGGGGAAGGGGTATCCCTACTTTGGCTAGAGGACAAAATACAAAGTCGGCTGGAAGTGCTCGACCATGCTCGGTTGAGTGCTAGCTCGATTAGGTGGTCGAGTGCTTGCTCGAGTAGGTGGTCGAGTGCTTGCTCGTGTGCTCGATCATGCTCAATCGAGTGCTTGGTCGTGTGCTTGCTCGAGCAGGTGGTCGAGTGCTTCCTCTGACTCTCCTGATGCTTCCAGTCCTCTTGCTCAGCTCCAGAAGTAACTACAAGTCCCTCCTCAGTCCTTAAGAGCTCCAAATCACCTGATAATGCTCAAAATGCACAAATGTATGCAATTTATGCTCTAAAACAACCTAAGTGCAATATTGGACATAAATGACTGTAGAAACTAAGGAATTACTTTTATATGATGCAAAACATGAACTAAATAAGGCTTAAAATAGGGTAAAATGTATGCACATCAATCACCAGCCTCGTGTACACCCTCGAGTTGTTCATCTTTGTGTTCTTGATTTTTCTGTTATCCGACTACCCACTCGATCCACTACTTGAATGCTTGAATGCTTGCATCGTGTGCTTAGGTCTTGTGGTTCTTATTTATTTCCCTTTCTTTTTGTTCAACTTAGGTTGATAGTCAAAAACCCACACTATTGCTTGGCTTGCGTTGCATTGTTCTGATCATATCTTATATGCTAACATCACAACCATTTCGATTGATAACCCTTTGTGCTACAACTGCATAGGGAATTAATACCCTAGGTGAAAATCATATTATCAATTTGTTGTCGTTGCCATTTGGTTGACATTGTTTGTTACATTTACGATTTCAGCACTTGCTAGATCAAGTACTTTTTATATCGTTCGATTCAGTACTGACTGGTTTACTTTTGTGTTTGGCTGTTTTGCATTTCAGGTACAACCTGAGACCCCACCCTACCCGTCACTCGATCACCTGGATCGGGTAGATCTTCATGTACTCACTCGAATAACTGATTGTGCATGCAAACACGATCCAAGGGTAGCCAACACCTGAGCCCTTTCATCGACAACATCGACATACCAAGGTTACTCCGTCCGCAGCAAGTTCAGCAACCACAACAGACCCCACTTGTGGCGGAAATGAATAATCAGAATGGTCCACCTATCCCTCAAGAGAGGACCAACATTGGAGCTGGAGATTCTCCATCTACTCATACTCAAAGGCATTGTATTGTGCCTCTTGTTGTTCAAAACAACAATTTTGAGATCAAGAGTAGTCTCATACAGATGATTCAGAGCAACAAGTTTCATGGACTGCCAATGGAGAACCATTAGATCATTTGGATGAGTTTGATAGGCTCTGTAGCCTCACAAAAATTAATGGAGTTAGCGAAGATGGATTCAAGCTCCGGCTTTTCCCATTTTCTTTGGGTGATAAGGCAAAACTTTGGGAGAAATCTGATAACTCTCTAATTTACATGTTTTTAGCATCCCTTTTTGTTCATATTTTGCATTGTTTATACCCTTACCTTAGCATTTTTTGGTCATTAACTGTAGGATTTCACTTTTAGGCCATTTAGGGCGTTGCATTCATGCATTTGCATACTTTGGATGAAAACAGGTGCTTAAGAGCCTAAAATGGGGAGAAAAAAGGACAAATTCGAGCATGTACCCGAAGGAGCCATCAAGCCGGAAGAACAGTCCGAACCCCAACACGATCGAGGAGGATCCAAGAGCAGGAAGAACAACCCGAAGATCTACCCGAGGAGTAACCTGACCTTATCCTCGTGTCCCCCATCGAGTAGACCCTCGGGCAGGACTGGGAAGCTAGGTCAAAGGGGTTTCCATATATAAACCCCTCCTCTTCTTCCTCGCGAGAGAGCACGCCGCCGACCCTAAACCAGAGAGCGAGAGCTTCTGAGAGAGAACTGAGCGACTCAAAACACTTTTTACTTTTTGTTAGATTTTATTCCATATCTTTTTATCATTTCTTTAGATTTCTACTTTGTACTTTTTACTCTCTACTCTATCTTTTAATACAATGCAATTTTAGTTCATATGTGCTTTTATGTTTCTTGCAATGATTTCCGAGTAGTGGAGTAAAGTTTCTAGGAATGGGATAGATAATTTTGTGTTCTTGATCGGTTAGGATGTATTAGTTTGATTGTTTATATTTTATAAATTCCCTTCTAGATTGGTGTTCTTAATGCTGTCAACAAACCGAGAGGGTGAGATTAGATCTAGGGTGTTTTACCATCGAGAGGTGTAGATGAAATGCTTGAATCAACCAATGCTAGAGATCTACTCACTTAGCCTAAGAGATTAGATGAGTAAGTTATTGACAATAATGAATTGGTTCTTATTGCCTGCTTGGTCATGTTTCTCCAACGAGAGTTGGGTAGGGGAGTGATCAAGGTTGATTGTTTCTATCAAGAAAGTGTTTTAACAAGATTCTAGAGATTCATTGTCTAGGGAATATTTGCTTGAGGCATGTAAGACATTTGTATTGGTCAGGAACACTTAGGAGTCGATTACCCCATCCTTAGAAGCTTTCGTATTTTAATTGCTTGCATTTTCATTCATCACTCGATCTCTTACCCGAATAGGTACGATCACCTGCTTCGAGTAACCCCACGAGTTGTTCATACTTCATTTTTTAACTCGGTCACCCCACCCGATCCTGCACTCGAGTGCTTAGGTCGTATGGTTACTTGTTGTAGGATTGTTAGACAAAACCATTTATTGCTTGCATCGAGTGCTTAGGTCGTATGGTTACTTCTTTTCTTTCCTTATTGTAGGATTGTTAGACAAAACCATTTATTGCTTGGCTTGACTTGCATTGTTCTGATTGCATCCTTCCTGCTAGCATAAACAACCATTTGGATTGATAACCCTTTGTACTACAACTGCATAGGGAATTGATACCCTAGGTGAAAATCCTGTTATCAGTTTGGCATCGTTGCCATTTGGTTGAATTAAATTTGCTACATTTAGGATTTCAGCACTTGCTAGATCAAGTTCTATTATTTACTTTGGTTTAGTACTGACTTGTTTACTTTCGTGTTTGTTTGTTTTGGAATTCAGGTACAACCCGAGCACCCACCCGACCCGTCACTCGATCACCTGGATTGGGTTGACCTTCGTGTAACCACTCGGTCACCTGCTTGTGCAAGCAAACACGATCCAAAGGTTACCAACACTTGAGTCCTTTCATCGACAACATCGACATACCACAGTTACTACGACAACAACAAGTTCAGCCACAACAACCAGCAATAATTGAGGAGACAATGAATAATCAGAATGGTCCACCAGCTCCTCAAACAGGGACCAACATAGGAGCAGGGGATGCAAAGACATGGAATTGTTCCACCTGCTGTTCAGAACAACAACTTTGAGATAAAGAGTAGTCTCATCCAGATGGAATTGTTCCACCTGCTGTTCAGAACAACAACTTTGAGATAAAGAGTAGTCTCTTTGGGGGACAAAGCACACATATGGGAGAAATCACTCCCCAAGGATTCCGTCACTACTTGGGAAGCATGTAAGAAGGTGTTTTTAGCCAAATTCTTCTCCAACTCCAGAACCGCAAGGCTGGCAATGATATTTCCAGCTTTGTTCAGAAAAGTAATGAGACGTTCAGTGAAGCTTGGGAACGTTTCAAGGGATACACGACCAGATGCCCTCATCATGGATTCAACGATGCTTCCTTGCTAAGCACACTATACAGAGGCGTGGTCCCTAAGATATGAATGTTGCTGGACACCGCAAGCAATGGTAACTTCGTCTACAAGAATGTTGATGAAGGTTGGGATCTAGTGGAGAAGTTGGCCCAATCTGATGGTCATTACAATGAAGAATACGATCGCACTGTGCGATCTACTGGAGAGGACGACACCAAGTACAAGAGAGACATGAAAGCCCTGAATGATAAGCTCCTTAGCCAGCAGCAGCGTGTTCATGCAATCTCAGAGGAAGAGCAGTTTTTACACCAAGATGGGGAGAATACACAGACAGAGGATGTGAACTACATCAATAACCAAGGAGGTGATAACAAAGGGTACAACAACTACAAGCCGAATCCAAATCTGTCTTACCGTAACCCGAATGTTGCAAATCCTCAAGACCAAATCTACCCATCAACATTTGAAGGGAACCAGGTCCAGCAAAAGCCTTTTGTACAATACAATCAAGGCTATGCTCCTAAGCAGCAGTACTCTGGCAACTACCACCAACCCATTGCACCACCTGGATTCCAACTACAACAACAAGGCCCGCAGAACCAATCCCAAGAAGCTGATCTACGAGGCCTAATTCAGCAGATGATTCAAAATCAGGCATCAGCTGCTATGGACACCGCAAAACTGTTTGCGGAGATGAGCAACAAGATCGATTCTGGATACAATGACTTGACTGCCAAGTATGATTCCCTCAACACTAAGCTGAGGTACCTAGAGGGCCACCATAACAACTAACAAACTCCAAAGATCAACCAGCTTCCAGAATTATTTATCGAAGAACAACCCGAGGCAGAACCTGATGACTCACCCGATGATGGTGATTAGATGAAACATCGAGTAGATGTTGAGATAAGAGATCAACCTCAACTGCCTGTAGCAGGAGAAGGGGAACTTGAGGAAAGGTTCAATGCTGCTCTTGACATCCAACTGGAGGCACTTGCAGAGCGTATGGCCAAGCGTAAAGCTCCACCACCTAAGCTTTTGCCACCACATTAACTTTAAGAGGAATTCACCAAGGAGGCAGCTCGGCTGGAGAATGTGGTTAAGGAAGCTGTCAGGGAGATAGGGTATGAGATTCTCAGGATTGGAGTGTGCTTAGATCTTGAGCTGCGAATCGAGGAGAAATTGGAAGATCCTGGCTCTCTCACTTTGCCATGCTCGATAGGACTTCAGATTTTCAAGAATTGCTTGTGCGACCTAGGAGCTTCAGTCAGCATCATGCCATTGTTAGTTGCCAACAAGATGGGTTTCAGCAATTTTAAACCAAGTAATCTGTATTTGGTTCTAGCTGATAGAATGATCAGACATCCGATTGGGACCCTATAAAATTTGCCTCTCAGGATTGGAAGGGTGGAAGTCCCTACTGACTTTATGATCCTTGATATGGAGAAGGAACGATACGATCCACTGATCCTCGGGAGACCGTTCTTGGCAACAATAGGTGCAGTGATTGAGGTGAAGCAAGGCAAGATCAGAATTGAGCATGGGAAGCACTTCAACATGGAGTTTGATGTCAAGAAGGGAATTAAGAGGCCAACCATTGATGGTCAAGCCTTTTCCACTAAGAAAAAGCAGAGAAAGGTCAAACATCTTGAAGAAGTCAACACCACGTTCGCTGTGGAACCTGGACAAGACTTGGAGAATCCATTGAATCAGCTTGCTACAGTGGAGAGGATTCCAGAACCTTTCCCTCCTAATACCCATGCTTAAAGAGCATGAAGAGTCAAGCTTAGTGACTTAAAACAAGCTCACTTGGGAGGAAGTCCGAAAGGTATTCTTTGTTTTATTTTAATTCTTATTTGTTTAATTTGTCTTATTTTCTATTTTTGCATATTTACATAAATAAAAAAGAGAGAAAAGGTGAAAAAGGAAATTTTGGGGAACCCGAGGCTTAACCCGACACAATACTCGGCGCGCCTGATCGTGTCTCTGCTTGGGTGGCGAGTGGAGTCCGAATTCCACAAGGCCAAGCCCACTCTCGGTGAAGCCCAAGCTGCTAACCCTAGCATATTTAATGGATTCGAACCCTTCTCCCTCAGCAGCACAAACCGATAAGTCTCTCACCCTAAAAAGCTTTTTGTTTTCCTACTTTCTATTCTCTCTCAAACTCGAGTGATCTTTGAATTTTTAGGGAACTAACCCTATTAATCTCGAAGTTTAGCTTTTCTTTCTTCTCAAGGTTTCGATAATGGCACCAAAGACGAACACCTACCAAAGGAAGGAAAGAAGATCAACCTTCGCCGCTGCAAGAACCGGAGGTGATGCAGTCAAACCTCGTGAATTCCAAGGAGAAGGATGCGTTCCACATTCCCAACCGTTGGCTGGATGTTTCGCATCCCCAGCCCGATGCTCAACCCGACCATCCACACGAGCAGGCTCTCGAGCACCTGGTCGGGTAGATACTCGTGTTCTCTCTCCCGACCCAATTACAGTTGCAATCCGCCGATCTCCTCGACGTAGGGACCTATCTACGTCCGAGAGAACTGTTATTGACCCTGTGGAGGTCGATTCTGATGCCGGTGGAGGGGAACAAGAGGAGATCCAAATGTTGCGGCTAAGGAGCCGAGCTGCGGTTGCAAGAGGGAAGAGACCAGCCTCTGAAAAGGCTGAGAAGGTAGCTGAGAGAGCAGCTGAGGAAGAGGATCGAAACACAGAGGAAGAGGGGCGTGACCGAGAGGAGGAACAGAGACAACGCACACGCCAAGCTTCGCCGAGGCTAAAGCAGAAAGAGGTGGAGACTCCGGTCAAGCTCTTCAAGGTTTTCCGAAAGATGAACTTTGTTGGCACCCGCTACCCTCACCGAGAAACGATGAAGCAGTTGGGCATCGCTAGAGACGTCGAGTTCCTGTTCGACATGTGCCACCTAGGCCAGATGATGCGAACCAACCTCGAGGCTTATGAGAAGGAGACGGTTCACTTCCTCTCCACGCTGTAGTTGCATTATTTGTAGGACCATTCGACCCTGCTACCCGATGGGGGGATCGAGTTTCATCACTTTTTCCGTGAGAAACAAGGAGTACCAGCTTACTTTCAAGGAGATGGAGAAGCTGTATGGTTTCAAAGCTGGGAATGGAGAAGGCATGGAGGTGAGCAAGGAAGAGATGAAGTCCCTATGGCTGACAATAGGCGACAAGCTCCCTTACAAGTCCATGATAACTATCTAATTTATATGTTTTTAGCATCGTTTTTTGTCCATATTTTGCATTGTTCACACGTCTAACTTAGCATTTTTAGGTCATTAACTGTAGGAATTCACTTTTAGACCATTTAGGGTGTTGCATATCTGCATTTGCATATTTTGGATGAAAACAGGTGCTAAAGAGCCAAAAATGGGGGAAAACAAGGACAACTCGAGCATGTACCCGAAGGAGCCATCGAGCTGGAAGAACAAGTCTGAACCCCAACACGATCGAGGGGGATCCAAGAGCATGAAGAACAACCCGATGATCCACCCTAGGAGTAACCCGACTTCACCCTCGTGTACCCTATTGAGTAGACCATCGGGCAGGTCTGGGAAGCTAGGTCAAAAGGTTTTCCATATATAAACCCTCTCTCCCCCTAGCTCACAAAGGAGCAAGCCTCAGACCCTCAAACCAGAGAGCGAGAGCTTTTGTGAGAGAACTGAGCGACTCAAACATTTTCCTTTTTGTTTTTACATTTTCTTTCATAGTTTTTGTAGTTTTCTTAGATTTCTATCTTGTACTCTTCCTACTCTATCTTTATCTTTTAATACAATGCAATTTTCATTCATTTTCGTTGTTATGTTCCTTGTTATCATGTCCGAGTAGTGTAGTAAAGTTTCTAGGGATAGGATAGATGATTTTGTGTTCTTGATTGGTTAGGATGTCTTAGTTTAATTGTATATTTTTGATAGATTTCCTTCTAGGTTGGTGTTATTAATGCTGTCAACAGACCGAGAGGTTGAGATTAGATCTAGGGCGTTTACCAATGCTACAGGCCAAAAGGAGTAGTTAAAATGCTTGATTTAGCCAATGTTAGAGGTTTACTTGACTCTGAGTAAGAAATTAGATGAGTTTAAGTTTATTGACAATAATGAATCGATCTTAATGCTTGCTTGGTCATATTGCTAGTGCGAGAGTGTGGTGATGTGATCAAGGTTGATTGTTGCTAGTGCGAGAGTATGGTGACAAATTTATAGAGGTTCATTGTCTAGGAAATAATTGCTTGAGGCATGTAAGGCATCTGTACTGGTCAAGAATACTTAGGATTCAATTACCCCATCCTTAGGAGCTTTCATATTTTAATTGTTTACATTTTCTTTACTTACTCGACCACTTACCCGATCAAGTACACGATATTCTGCATCAAGTAATACCTCGAGCTGTTCATATCTAACTTGCTTACTCGATCACCCCACCCGATCCTGTACTCGATTGCCTTCATCGAGTGCTTAGGTCGAGTGGTTTACTTGTTTATATTCTTTTCTTTCATTTATTTTAGGACTGTTAGAACAAAAACCCTATCTGCTTGGCTTGACTTGTATTGTACTGATCATATCCTTCCTACTAGCAATAGACAACTATTTAGATTGATAACCCTTTGTACTACAACTGCATAGAGAATTGATACCCTAGGGAAACCTGATTATCAATTTGGCGCCGTTGCCATTTGGTTGATTTCATTTTGCTACGTTTAGGATTTCAGCACTTGCTAGATCAAGTTCTTTTGTTTATATTTGGTTCGGAAACTGATTTGTTTGCTTTCGCTTTTGTTTGTTTTGAATCTTAGGTACAACCCGAGCACCCACCTGACCCATCACTCGATCACATGGATCGAGTTGATCCTCATGTACATACTCTGATACCTACCTGTGCATGCAAACACGATCCAGAGGTAGCCAGAACCTGAGTCCTTTCATCGACAACATCGACAGACCTCGGCTACTCAAACAACAACAAGTTCAACTGGAACCAGCAATCATTGAGGAGACAATGAACAATCTGAACGGTCCATAAGCTCCTCAACCAAGGACCAACATAGGAGCAGGAGATGCTCCATCGACTCACACTCAAAGGAATGGCATTGTGCCACCAGTTGTGCATAACAACAATTTTGAGATCAAGAGTAGTCTCATCCAAATAATACAGAGCAATAAGTTTCATGGATTGCCAATGCAGGACCCATTGGATCATCTGGATGAATTTGATAGGCTCTGTAGCCTCACTAAGATCAATGGAGTCAGTGAAGATGGATTCAAGCTCAGGCTTTTCCCATTCTCTTTGGGAGACAAAGCACACATCTAGGAGAAATCGCTCCCTAAGGAGTCCATCACCACTTGGGAAGCGTGCAAGAAGGCATTCCTGACCAAATTCTTCTCCAACTCCAGAACCGCAAGGCTGAGAAATGACATTTCCGGCTTTGTTCAGAAGAACAAGGAAACGTTCAGTGAAGCTTGAGAACGTTTCAAGGGATACACTACTCGATGTCCACATCACGGCTTCAGTAATGCTTCATTGCTGAGCACACTTTACAGAGGAGTGGTCCCCAAGATACGGATGTTGTTGGACACCGCAAGTAATGGTAACTTCCTTAACAAGGATGTTGATGAAGGTTGGGACCTAGTGGAGAACTTGGCTCAGTCTGATGGAAACTAAAATGAGGAATATGATCGCTCTGTGCGATGTACAGGAGAGGAAGATGCCAAGTACAAGAGGGACATGAAAGCCCTCAATGACAAGCTTGATAAGCTCCTCAACCAGCAGCAGCATGTTCATGCTATATCAGAGGAAGAGCAGTTTCTACAACAAGATGGGGAGACTATGCAGCTAGAGGATGTTAACTACATCAACAACCAAGGAGGTTACAACAGAGGGTACAACAACTTCAAGCCGAATCCGAAGCCTTTTGCAGTTCAAGGGAACCAGGTCCAACAGAAGCCTTTTGTCCAGTACAACCAAGGCTATGCACCTAAGCAACAGTGCTCTGGAACCTACAACCAACCACCTGGATTCCAACAACCACAAGGTCCACCAAACCAATCACAAGAAGCAGAGTTATGCAGTCTCATTCAGCAAATGATTCAGAATCAGGCTACAACATCTATGGACATCGCACAACGGTTCGCAGAGATGAGCAACAAGATCAACTAAGGATACAATGATCTCAATGCCAAGTATGAATCTTTCAACCCAAAGGTTCGATACCTGGAAGGCCACCACAACAACCACCCAACCCCAAAGATAAACCAACTCCCAGGAAAAGCTGTTCAGAACCCCAAGGATTATGCAACTGCTCAAGCCATCTTCCTTGATGATAACTATGAGGATTACCTCACTGAGGGCAGTAATGATCAAGATGGGGAGGATGTGGAACACCCAATGAAAAATGAGGCCAAGTACTATATATCCGAGTATGAACCCAAGCCTTCACCCGAGGAGACTGATCGAGTTGATGATCGAGCACTGGTTCGAGAATCACAAACTGAAGAACAACCCGAAGTGGAACCCGATGACCTAGACGATGATGTTGATCGGATGATGCATCGAGTAGATGTCGAGAAGAGAGATCAGCCTCAACCACCTGCAACAAAGGAAGGGGAGTTAGAGGAAAGGTTCAATGCTGCACTTGACATCCAGCTGGAGGAAATTGCAGAGCGAATAACTAAGTGTAAAGCTCCACCACCTAAGCTTTTACACCCACACGAGCTTCAGAAGGAAGCTGCCAAGAAAGCAGCTCGATTGGAAAATGAGGTTAACGAAGCTGTCAAGGAGATTGGTTTTGAGATTCTAAGGAGTGGAGTGTGCCTGGATCGTGATTTGCGGATTGAGGAAAAACTGGAAGATCTTGGCTCTTTCATCTGCCGTGTTCGATAGGACTTCGGATTTTCAAGAACTGTTTGTGCGACCTTGGAGCTTCAGTTAGCATTATGCCGCTGTCAGTTGCCAACAAGATGGGATTCACTGATTTTAAACCAAGCAATTTGTATTTGGTTATGGCTGATAGGACAGTGGGCATCCGATTGGAATCCTGGAGAATCTGCCTCTCATAATTGGAAGAGTGGAAGTCCCTACTGACTTCATGATCCTTGATATGGAAAAGGAACCAGATGATCCACTGATTCTAGGAAGACCGTTCTTGGCAACAGTTGGTGCTGTGATCGAAGTGAAACAAGGCAAGATCAGACTAGAGCATGGTGGGATTTGAAGATGGAATTTGATGTGAAGAAAGGGATTAAGAGGCCAACCATTTATGGTCAAGCCTTTTCTACTAAGACCAAACAGAGGAAGGTGCAACATCTTGAAGAGGTCAACACCACATTTGGCTTAGAACCTGGAAAATCGGTTGACCCAGCCTGATATTGTGGAGAGGATTCCAGAACCTCTTCCACCTGGATCCCATGCTTAAAGAGCATGAAAAGTCAAGCTTAGTGACTTTAAACAAGCTCACTTGGGAGGAAGTCCCAAAGGTATCTTTTGTTGTGTTTAAATTCTGATTTATTTGTTTTACCTTATTTTTATATTTTTCTGTTTTTGAATTTTCATAAAAAATAAAATGGAAAAAAGGAAATTTGAGGAACCCGAGGGTCAACCCGACACCGTACTCGACGCGCCTGATCGTGTCTTTACTCGGGTGGCAAGTGGAGTCCGAATTCCACAAGGAAGCCCACTCTCGGTGAAGCCCAGCAACCAAACCCTAGGCTATTTAAGGGTTTCAACATTCTCTCCCCAGGCATCACCGATAAGTATCTCTCAACCTTAGAGTTTTTACATTCCAAAGTTTCTAATCTCTCTCGATCTCAAGATTTATTCGATTTCTTTGGGACTAACCCTATTAACCTCGAGACCTAGCCTTTATCTTCTCAAGGATTCAAACATGGAGCCAGCCGCTAAAACCTACCAAAGGAAGGGAAGAAGATCAACCTCCACCGCTGCTACAACCGGAGCTGATGCCGTCGAAGCTCGAGAGTCTCAAGGAAGAGGAAACATTCCACATTCCCAACCGCTGGCTGGACGTTTTGCCTCCCCAACCCGACGCTCTACCCGATCCACCACCCGAATCGATGCTCGAGTAACCGATCGAGTAGGCCCCCAAGTTCGCTCGCCGAGTCCAATGGCGAGTGCTGTTCGCCATTCTCCTCGACGTAGGGACCTGTCTACGTCTGAAAGAACCCTTACCGACCCCATGGAGGTCGATTCTGATGGTGGAAGAGAAGAGCAAGGGGCGATCCAAACCTCTCGATCAAGGAGTAGAGCTGCGGTTGCAAGAGGGTAAAGACCGGGTTCAGAGAAGGCTGAGAGGGTCGCTGAGAGAGCAGTAGAGGAAGAGGGCCATCAAGCAGAGGAGGAGTACCAAGAGAGATAAGAGGAGCAGAGAGAGAGGACACGCCAAGCCTCGCGGAGGCTGAAGCAGAAGGAGGTAGACACTCCGGCAAGACTATTCAAAGTTTTCTAGAATATGAGCTTTGTTGGCACCTGATACCCTCACCGTGAGACTATAAAGCAGTTGGGCATTGCTAGGGATGTTGAGTTTCTGTTCGACATGTGCCACCTGGGCCAGATGATGTGATCCCACCTTGAAGCATATGAGGAGGAGACAATCCATTTCCTCTCGACCTTGAAGCTGCATTATTTCGAGGACCACCCGACCCTACTACCCGATGGGGGGATCAGGTTCATCACCTTCTCCGTGAGGAACAAGGAGTACCGGCTCAGTTTCAATGAGATGGAGAAGCTATATGGCTTCAAAGCTGGTAGTGGAGAAGGAATGGAGGTTAGCAAGGAGGAAATGAGGTCCCTATGGCTGACAATAGGAGACAAGCTCCCGTACAAATCCACAAGCTTCAAATCCGCTCAAATAAGGAGCCCTGTCTTGAGGTATTTTCACAAGTCCCTCGCATGCACTCTTTTTGCTAGAAAAGAGACTGGGAATGTGAACGACCATGAGCTACAGCTGTTAGACATAGCCTTGTGTGGAGTGTTGGACAATGCTAGAGATGGTACACCACTAGTAGGAGATGCTGCTGACACTAGCATGGTGTTTGTGCTACTCGATCAATTCCTCTATCTGAAATCGTGGGCCGTGAAAAGAAGAGAAGGAGGCGGAGAGATCTCCATTGGAGGGCTAGTCACACCTATCCTAGTGGCATGCGATGTGCCCTTGAAGGGAGTGGTTCACAACCCGAGATGGCTGGATGTAGACTACCTTGTTCTGGCGAGATTTTTGGCTCATGAGAGGCCTAATGACATGATGTTGTTCAAGTTCGTCCACCCAACCGCCGGAGCTGCCCAAATCATCCTGCCTAATGTCATATGCACCAAGGTTCGGCTAGGGGACAACATTGACTTCGCTCCACCTTTGGAAGAGCTGTACAACCCGGAGGAGGAGTCCGAAGCTGAAAAGAGAGAGGAAACCGGGCAGAGCCAGGGAGAGAGCTTGGAGGATTTCGATTTTGAGGAGTATGTGTGCTCTCAAAAGCAACCGGTTGGGGTGAGGGAAGCTCACAAAAGGATCGGATGGCTGAAAAGGATGAACAAGTTCCTGGCGAAGAAAGTAAGGGACCTGCCTGGTTCGGGGAAGACTATGGGAGGTCAGATCAAGGAGCTGCAAGAAAAGGCAAGCTGTGCCTCCGCTCCTACCTCGGCACAAGCACCAACTTGGATGGGGAGAAGCGGACCACTAGGAGGAACTCGAGGACTGCCACCTCCAGCACCTCACAGAGCATCATCATACGAGCCCCAAGCTGAGGAGAACATCACTCGACCTAAGGCATCGCGGAGAAGCCATTCTGACGCTTACCCGACACCCAACCCGACGGGATACACGATGAACTATCCGATGCACCCATCGAGCACCCAATCGGGCTAGTACGCTGGTATATTTCCTCTGCCTTACCAGATACCATTCACGATGCCATACACGATGCACCCTGCTAGTGGATACACGGGTGATCATTCTGTACCTCTTCCGCCATTTCCGACGTATTACCCGATGCCCTACCCGATGAGCTATGCGATCCCACCCTCGATCAACGCCTCCGATGCTGGTCTGAGTAAGTCGTCCGTGCGCATTTCTGAGCTATCTGATGAGCAAACACCGGCACCTGCTGAAGCCGGAGACGACCCTGGCTACACATTGGCGAGTATGGAGGCTACTGCAACCTCCTTCTTCTCCAACCCATGAGGTACCAATTCATCCACACTTGTATATATCGTTGCATTTAGTTTAACTCATATTGTGTGATTCTTGGATTCTTTTTCCAACTTTATTTACACAGGGACTGTGTAATTTAAGTTTGGGGGAGGGTCCTAGAATGTATTTAACATTGTGTTTTATTTTCTTATTTTTATTATTTCAAATTTTTGCATGCTAGTTTCATTCATTTGAGTCTGGTTTGTTTCATATAGGATTGTCACATATGCATCTTAGGGGACAATGATTAAAACCACCTTGTTTAATATCAAACCTTAGGATTGAAGCTATAGCCCTTAGTCACAGTTCATTGTTGCTAGATCAATCTTTGGAAAAAAATGAAAAATCTTTGCTTAGACCCTTGTGTCGTTTGAATGCTTCCTCCACTTGCTTGAACATTAGAACATCTCTATATTTATTGGATTTAGTTTGAACTTTAATTCTCTTGCTTATGGAACTTGAATACTTGCTCAAGGTAACTCTAAACTTGGGTTAGCACTCCACTTTTTACCAATCTCTTCGTTTAACCCGATTCATTTGTCCTACCCATGAACCCAAACCTTTCTTTCAAACCTTGTTGTGAATTGTTGAGTGAGGCCTCTTTCATTCTGCTATAAGTTGTGAAACCTTGAGAGTATTGAGAACGACAAAGAACTGCCTCTTGATTTAGCTAAGTTAGAATTTGAACTAGCTAATAGATTCAGTTTTGAAAGATAGGTGGTTAGAATGATTATTTGGGGGTTGGGTTGTGGAATAAAAAAAAAAAGAAAAGAAAAAAAAGTCCCTAAGGTTAGAATCAATTAGCTCTAAATCTCTAAGTAAAAAAAAGAGAGAGAAAAGATCTTGCTATAGTCTCCTAGAAAGAACAGAAAAGAATATATTTATATTAGGAGTTTAGCAAAGAAAGAAAAAAAACAAGGAGAGAAAGAGCTAGAAGTTTAAAGTCTAGAAGTCTAAACCTTAGGGAGTAAAAATAAAAGGAGTTAAAATCAAGGATATGGGTAGTTTAATTCTAGGAGGTTTAAAAAAAAAAAAAAGGAAGTAAATGAGAAAAGGGTAGATCATCAAGAGTTAAGCTTTGTATGCTCAAATTGTTCTCAGTCTTAGATAGTTTTCACAACTGTCTAGCATTCCTTCTTTTGTGAGAAAACCACCCAAAGAATTTGTTTGGAACTACCTTACCAAAGAAAACCTTACCCTTGAAACCAATTGAGTTTGATTCACCTTCCATTTGCAAGAATTCGCCAAACACTTAATTGAATGTGAAAGAGATGTTCTTTATCTTTAGTTGGAGGATGAGCTAGATTGATGCATGGTAATATGCATAGAAAAATATTTGTAAGTATGTTGATTGATCTTAGCACCTTTAAACTATCTTAAAGGACTATAGCTTGAATCCTTCGCTTAGCATCTTAAGGTTATGAGTCCCCACTTTCAAACCGCACTCTGTTACTTCCTTGCAAGAGGACTAGCAAGATTTAAGTTTAGGGGTCTGATAAATCTCTAATTTTTTTTGTTTTTAGCATCCTTTTTTGTCCATATTTTGCATTGTTCACACCTCTAACTTAGTATTTTTGGGTCATTAACTGTAGGAATTCACTTTTAGACCATTTAGGGTGTTGTATTTCTGCATTTGCATATTTTAGATGAAAACAGGTGCTAAAGAGCCAAAAATGGAGAAAAACAAGGACAACTCGAGCATGTACCCGAAGGAGCCATCAAGCTGGAAGAACAAGTCCGAACCCCAACAATATCGAGGAGGATCCAAGAGCATGAAGAACAACCCGATGATCCACCCGAGGAGTAACCCGACTTCACCCTCGTGTACCCTATCGAGTAGACCATCGGGCAGGTCTGGGAAGCTAGGTCAAAAGGGTTTCCATATAAAAACCCCCTCTCCCCCTAGCTCACAAACGAGCACGCCGCAGACCCTCAAACCAGAGAGCGAGAGCTTCTGTGAGAGAACTGAGCGACTCAAACATTTTCCTTTTGTTTTTACATTTTCTTTCATAGTTTTTGTAGTTTTCTTAGATTTCTATCTTGTACTCTTCCTACTCTATCTTCTTTTAATACAATGCAATTTTCATTCATTTTCGTTGTATGTTCCTTGTTATCATGTCCGAGTAGTGTCGTAAAGTTTCTAGGGATGGGATAGATGATTTTGTGTTCTTGATTGGTTAGGATGTCTTAGTTTGATTGTATATTTTTGATAGATTTCCTTCTAGGTTGGTGTTCTTAATGCTGTCAACAGACCGAGAGGTTGAGATTAGATCTAGGGCGTTTACCAATGCTACAGGCCAAAAGGAGTAGTTAAAATGCTTGATTTAGCCAATGCTAGAGGTTTACTTGACTCTGAGTAAGAAATTAGATGAGTTTAAGTTTACTGACAATAATGAATCGATCTTAATGCCTGCTTGGTCATATTGCTAGTGCGAGAGTGTGGTGATGTGATCAAGGTTGATTGTTGCTAGTGCGAGAGTGTAGTGACAAATTTTTAGAGGTTCATTGTCTAGGAAATAATTGCTTGAGGCATGTAAGGCATCTGTACTGGTCAAGAATACTTAGGATTCGATTACCCCATCCTTAGGAGCTTTCGTATTTTAATTGTTTACATTTTCTTTACTTACTCGACTACTTACCCGATCAGGTACACGATAACCTGCATCGAGTAATACCTCGTGCTGTTCATATCTAACTTGCTTACTCGATCACCCCACCCGATCCTGTACTCGATTGCTTGCAACGAGTGCTTAGGTCGAGTGGTTTACTTGTTTATATTCTTTTCTTTCATTTATTTTAGGACTGTTAGAACAAAAACCCTATCTGCTTGGCTTGACTTGTATTGTACTGATCATATCCTTCCTGCTAGCAATAGACAACCATTTGGATTGATAACCCTTTGTACTACAACTGCATAGGGAATTGATACCCTAGGGAAATCTGATTTTCAGTCCACAAGCTCCAAATCAGCTCAAATAAGGAGCCCTGTTTTGAGGTACTTTCACAAATCTCTAGCTTGCACCTTATTCGCTAGAAAGTAGACTGGAAATGTGAATGACCATGAGCTCCAGCTGCTAGACATTGCCTTGTGTGGAGTGTTAGACAATGCTAGNATTGCTAGTGCGAGAGTGTGGTGATGTGATCAAGGTTGATTGTTGCTAGTGCGAGAGTGTAGTGACAAATTTTTAGAGGTTCATTGTCTAGGAAATAATTGCTTGAGGCATGTAAGGCATCTGTACTGGTCAAGAATACTTAGGATTCGATTACCCCATCCTTAGGAGCTTTCGTATTTTAATTGTTTACATTTTCTTTACTTACTCGACTACTTACCCGATCAGGTACACGATAACCTGCATCGAGTAATACCTCGTGCTGTTCATATCTAACTTGCTTACTCGATCACCCCACCCGATCCTGTACTCGATTGCTTGCAACGAGTGCTTAGGTCGAGTGGTTTACTTGTTTATATTCTTTTCTTTCATTTATTTTAGGACTGTTAGAACAAAAACCCTATCTGCTTGGCTTGACTTGTATTGTACTGATCATATCCTTCCTGCTAGCAATAGACAACCATTTGGATTGATAACCCTTTGTACTACAACTGCATAGGGAATTGATACCCTAGGGAAATCTGATTTTCAGTCCACAAGCTCCAAATCAGCTCAAATAAGGAGCCCTGTTTTGAGGTACTTTCACAAATCTCTAGCTTGCACCTTATTCGCTAGAAAGTAGACTGGAAATGTGAATGACCATGAGCTCCAGCTGCTAGACATTGCCTTGTGTGGAGTGTTAGACAATGCTAGGGATGGTACACCTCTAGTTGGAGATGTTGCCGATACTAGCATGGTCTTTTTGCTGCTCGATCAATTCCTTTACCTCAGCTAGTAGGGTATATAGTGAACCCCTAGCATGGTCTTTGTCTTGATCGATTAGTTCTTGTATTTGAAGTCTTGGGCCATGAAAACCGAGAGGCGAGAAGGATCTGGAGAACTNACATTTTCTTTACTTACTCGACTACTTACCCGATCAGGTACACGATAACCTGCATCGAGTAATACCTCGTGCTGTTCATATCTAACTTGCTTACTCGATCACCCCACCCGATCCTGTACTCGATTGCTTGCAACGAGTGCTTAGGTCGAGTGGTTTACTTGTTTATATTCTTTTCTTTCATTTATTTTAGGACTGTTAGAACAAAAACCCTATCTGCTTGGCTTGACTTGTATTGTACTGATCATATCCTTCCTGCTAGCAATAGACAACCATTTGGATTGATAACCCTTTGTACTACAACTGCATAGGGAATTGATACCCTAGGGAAATCTGATTTTCAGTCCACAAGCTCCAAATCAGCTCAAATAAGGAGCCCTGTTTTGAGGTACTTTCACAAATCTCTAGCTTGCACCTTATTCGCTAGAAAGTAGACTGGAAATGTGAATGACCATGAGCTCCAGCTGCTAGACATTGCCTTGTGTGGAGTGTTAGACAATGCTAGGGATGGTACACCTCTAGTTGGAGATGTTGCCGATACTAGCATGGTCTTTTTGCTGCTCGATCAATTCCTTTACCTCAGCTAGTAGGGTATATAGTGAACCCCTAGCATGGTCTTTGTCTTGATCGATTAGTTCTTGTATTTGAAGTCTTGGGCCATGAAAACCGAGAGGCGAGAAGGATCTGGAGAACTCTCCATAGGAGGGTTAGTTACGCCAATATTAGTGGCGTGCAACATGCCTCTGAAGGGAGTGATACACGAGTCGAGATGGCAGGATGTTGAGTTCCTCACATTGGCAAGATTCTTTGTTGATGAGAATCCAAATGAAAGGTTGCTCTTCAAGTTCGTTCACCCAGCAGTTAGAGCTACTCAGATTATGTTGCCTAACGTCGCGACCACAAAAATTTTGGCTAGGAGCAAACATAGACTTCATACCTCCACTAGAGGCGCTGTACAACCCTTAGGGGGAATCTGAAGCCGATGAGAGAGAGCCAAGAAGGCAAGGACAAGGATAAGA
The DNA here is from genome assembly GCF_000633955.1 of Camelina sativa. NCBI lineage: Eukaryota > Viridiplantae > Streptophyta > Magnoliopsida > Brassicales > Brassicaceae > Camelina > Camelina sativa. Next base: position 869,086 of record NC_025688.1, on the reverse strand, counting down.
TTCAGAAGATTACGACTTTAAGGACTATGTTTGCTCCCAGAAGTAGCCAGTAGGAGTTAGAGAGGCACACAAGAGGATCGGGTGGTTGAAGAGGATGAACAAGTTCTTGGCAAGGAAAGTGTATGATCTTACCGGCACGTTCAAGCTAATGGGAGGTCAGATCAGGGAGCTACAAGACAAGGCAAGTTGTGCTTCAGCTCCCACTCCAGCCTACGCGCCCACATTGATGGGGAGGAGCGGATCACTAGGAGGGATCCGGGGTTTGGCACCTGCAGTGCCTCATAGGGCATCGTCATACGAGCCATGTGCAGAGGAGGATGGTACCATACCTTATAGATCACAGAGAAGCCACTCAGATGCCTATCTGACACCTCACCCGATGGGATACACGATGTCCTACCCGATGACACCCTCGGCACACACTTGGGCGACCAATTGGGTCCTTTCCACAGCCCTACCAAATGTCGTACCCAATGCCTTACTTGATGCATCCTTCGAGCAGCTACACGGGTGACCATTCTGGTCCTTTCCCACCGTATCCATCGTACGACCCGATGCCCTACCCGGTAAGCTACGTGATGCCATACCCGATCAACCCCTCGGATGCTGGTCCGAGCAGATCGTCTGTGCACATTACCGAGCCCTCTGATGAGCAAACCCTGGCACCTGCTGAAGCCGGCGACGACCGTGGGTATACTTTGGCGAGCATGGAGGCTGCTACAACCTCCTTCTTCACCATCCCATGAGGTACCAAATTCATCCAACCTTAAATAACATCGCATTTTATTTTGTTTCATTTTGTGTGATTCTTGGTTCCTTTTTCCAACTTTTATTTACTAAGAGACTGTTTAATTTAAGTTTGGGGGAAGGTCCTAGAATGTATTTAACATTGTTTTTTATTTTTTTATTTTCGTATTTCAAATTTTTTGCATACTAATTTTATTCATTTGAGTCTGCATCTATTTGCATAAAAAAACCCAAAAAAATTTAAAATTAAAAAAAAAAAAAAATGTTCATGTAGTTGCATTTACATATTAGGATTGAGTCTAGACTGTTTCATATAAGATTGTTGCATATGCATTTTAGGGGAAAATGATTAAAACCACCTTGTTTAAAGTCTAACCTTAGGATTGTAGTTATAGCCCTTAATCACAGTTCCTTGTGGCTTGATCAATCCCTTACAAAAAAAATGAAAAATCTTTGTTTAGAACCATGTGTCTTTTGAAAGCTTCCTCCATTTGTGTGACATATGCTTGAACATTGTATCATCTCTATATTATTGGACTTAACCAGAACTTAAATTATCTTGCTTATAGAACCTGAATGCTTGCTCATGGTAACTCTTAACTCGGGCTAGCACTCCATTTTTCCAAATCTTTTCGGTTAACCCGAACTGTTTTCCCTGCCCGTGAACCCAAACCTTTTCTTTCAAGCCTTTTTGTGATTCGTTGAGTGAGGCCTTTTCATGTTTTGATGGTTCTATAGGGTGTGAAACCTTGAGAGTATTGGGAACGACAAAGAATTGGCTCTTGTTTTAGGTAAGTTTAGAACCACTTGGACTAGCTAATAGAATCAGTTTTGAAAGATAGGTGGTTAGCATGTTTATTTGGGGTTGGGTTGAGGATCAAAATATTGACAAGTGATCATGCGAGTATTGGTCGTCCGTACAACTATGCTAAGGGTGTCCGTACAACTATGCTATAGGGCCGAGTCATCTACGAATGTATGGAGTAGTGAGAAGGCCTGGTCACATTAAAGCCCATAAGAAGGTTCGAGATCCTCCTTGTAGCTGTTAGAGTAGAAGAGAGAGAGGAGTCACGGGTTGTGCTTCGTTTAAGGAAACAAGGAGGGGTCGCTTTCACTCTTGGGAAGAACCAACTCTTTCCTTATCTCTTTTCTCTTATGCGATTTGTAGTAAAGGGTGTAGCCCTAGTTTTCCTTAGTATAAATAGTCTTATGTAAACCTTTGTAATATATACTTATGGAATATAACTTTTCTCTCATTCTTCTTGCCGAAAATCTTCTTCTTCTCAACCTCTTCCGCTTAAATCCCAACACAAAAGAGAAATAAAAGAATAGATTCTCTAAGGTTCAGTTTAATTAGCTCCAAGTCTCTAAGTAAAACAAATAGAGAAAAGTCTTGCTTTAGTCTCCTAGAAAAGAAAAAAAAAACAAAAAAAAATAGGAGTATAGCAAAGAAAGAAAAAGTTGTAAAAGAGAACTACCTGTTGAAAGTTAAAACCTTAGGGATTGTAAAAAAAAAGGGAGTTAAAATCAAGGTTGTAGGCGGTTTTATTCTAGGGTGTTGGATAAAAAGAAAGTGAGTGAGAAAAGGGTAGATCATCAAAAGTTAAGCTTTGTATGCCTCAACTTTTCTCAATCTTAGATAGTTTTCACAACTGTCTAGTATTCCTTCTTTTGAGAGTAAGCCACCTAAAGATATCGTTTGGGACCTACCAAAATCCTTACCCTTGAAACTAGCAAGAGATAAGTTTGGGTGTGTTGATAACTCTCTAATTTACATGTTTTAGACACCCTTTTCATCCATGTTTTGCATTATATATACCCTAACCTTAGCATTTTTAGATCCTTAACCTTAGAAATTTGCATTTAGGCCGTTTAGGGTGCTGCATTGTTGCATTTGTGCATTTTGGATGAAAACAAGTGCTTTGGAGCCCAGAAAGGACAAGAATGAGGTAAAACCCAAACATGTACCCGATGGAGTGATCTTGCGAGAAGAACAGTCCAAACCTTAACTCGACCGATGAGGATCTGAGCGCATGAAGAACAAGCCGAGACACTACCCGAGGATCTACCCGACTCGAATCTCGTGCATAGCCTCAAGCAGACCTTCGGGCAGAACTGAGCGGCTAGGTCAAAAGGGTTTCCATATATAAACCCCCTTCCTTTTTCTCGCCCTAGCAAGCCGCAGACACTCACGACCCCAAAGAGCGAGAGCTACTGAGAGAGAGAGAGAGAGAGAGAGAGAGAGAGAGCGATTTACACTTTTACACTTCGTTAGGATTTGATTTTTACTTCTTTCAACTACTTTTTCAATTTCGATTTTGTATTCTACTACTTTAATCCCTTTTTCAATTCAATACAGTTCTCATTTGTTTGTGTTTTTATGTTGTCTACCATGAGATCTGAGTAGTGAATCAAAGTTTCTAGGGATGGGATAGGCGAGTATATGTTCTTGATCGATTGTGATGTTTTAGCTTGATTGTTTTTATAAAAATTTCTTTTTAGATTAGTGTCCTTAATGCTAGTTTAAGACTGAGAGGTTGAGATTAGATCTAGGGTGTTTCGTCATCGAGAGATGTTTTTTGAAATGCTTGAACCAACTAATGCTAGTGATTTACTCACTTAGCCTAAGAGATCAAATGTGTAAGGAGTTTATTGACAATAATGAATTGGATTTTAATGCTTTCTTGATTATGTTTGTCCAACGATATTTGAGTAAGGAAGTAGTTAAGTTTGATTGTTTCTACCACGAGAGTGGATTAGTACGGTTTAGAGATTCATTGTCTAGGAAATATTTTGCTTGAGGCATGTGAGACATCCCAAACTGATCAGGAGCACGTATGAGTCGATTACCCTATCCTTGGGAGCTTTCGTATTTGATTGTTTAAGACTTTTTTGTCTATAACTCGACCTATTATCTGAATTGGTACTCGATCACCAGCCTCGTGTACACCCTCGAGTTGTTCATCTTTGTGTCCTTGATTTTTCTGTTATCTGACTACCCACTTGATCCAGTACTCGAATGCTTGCATCGTGTGCTTAGGTCGTGTGGTTCTTGTTTATTTCCTTTTCTTTTTGTTCATCTTAGGTTGATAGTCAAAAACCCACACTATTGCTTGGCTTGACTTGCATTGTTCTGATCATATCCTATCTGCTAACATCACAACCATTTAGATTGATAACCCTTTATACTACAACTGCATAGGGAATTGATACCCTGGATGAAATCATGTTATCAGGCGTGTATCTTCTCTGGATCTACAGAAACACCCCCTCCAGATATAATATGACCGAATACATACCGTGGAATCACACTGTAGGCTCAAAGATGATAATCTATGACCCCATGCCACACAGAATCGACTAACTCACATAATTAATCAAAGTCATGCAAATCATAAACATCAGCAACAGAAACACAATGAACCCATACCTAGAACCGTAAGGGCACATATACCAAACTGAAACGACCTGACCCATTTTTTTATTTTTTTATTTATAATAATAATCTAGTGATCTCATACTCACTAAAAACTTAACCAATGTCAAACAAAACAGCGGATAACATTAAACAACAATCATTAAACCAATAACCAATAGATCAATAAGCCATAACCATAGGTCTACACACTCTAATCCAGAAACAATCAACATAAAACAAATAACCATCATCCTAAAGATTCGTTCTAGAACACATGGTTCCGTTCTAGCAACCTAAGAGAAGCCATCCAGCACATCAACAAGCCACTAGAACATCCTCCTCTTTATCACATGGATTCCAGGATCACACATTGCTTTTTCCTTTGCCAAAGAAGATTTTGACTCAACACCAACGAATCTACGCTCCTAGCAAGCTCCTATAATGATCCCAGCTACAGATCTCAATTAAAATAGCCACAAATCTCCCAAAAACTCTCTAGAACGCTCAAGAACACTTTCTCTCAAAAACGGCTAAACTCAGCTAAACTCTCTAGCACCAGCTCTAGCTAAGAATAATCTTACAAGGATTAGAGGATCCTTAGGCTCTTCCTCATACTTTAATACCACAAAATTAGTAGGTATCAAGCAGTCACCAATCTTTATTGGAACATCTTTCAATACACCGTTAAGCATACGAACTGAGCAATCCGCAAGGGAAAAAATAATCTTTGTAGCCTTGAAGTTTGTCATCCTAAGGCTAAGTAATACTGAAATAGGCATCAAATTAACTCTAGAAACAAGATCACACAAAGATCTAGCAAATCTGTTAGTAAAGATCATACAATCCAAAACAAAACTACCACAATCAAGAAGCTTCTCGGAAATCTTGTTCTGAATAATGGTACTAACTTGGGCTTAAATCATCATCACACCCTGCTCAGTATTTAAGTCCTTGGTAACCATCCTCTTTACATATCTCCGAAGCATGGGAGATGTTCTTACCGAGTCAATCAAAGGAATCTCAACAATGAGCTTATCCATATTAGCTTTGCACTTAGCATCATCTAGCTCTTGTTTGGGCTTTCTTGGGTTCTTGGTGAAGGGGACCTTGGGTTTGTACACTCTCTCAACAATCAAAATCGGAGAGAGTGTAAAAATTGACTCGATAAGAACATCAAAATTATTGATGTAAAAAGTGGAAAAAGGTCTCAAGTCAACAAAGTAGAAAGTAGCATTAGTATAGGATGGAATATCCTTCCCTCCAGACTTAAATCACACCGTCCCCGGTGGGAAAAAAGAAAGAGTTGAGGATTAAATATTATAAAGAAAAGTGTAGAGTTTAAGAACAATGTCACCTTGATGGAATGATGTCGTGTCGACTCTAAAACATTTATTGGTTGCCCAAAATTTGTCTAGAGGTCGGCGGTGGTATGAAAATGTGGTGACTAACCGTTTTTACTTCCTTTGGTTGCTTGACATCAAGTTTGAACTAGGCTAAGTTCATTCGAATTGAATTTGGTATATCTCTAAATACATCCTCCTTGAAACAAAAACATAAAACCATCAATAATAATGATAAAATAAAAATAATAAAAACATACTTAAATGATAGAATGGTGGTGAGATGGTGGTGGTTTGGAGTTATCTCGCGGTACACGGATGAACGGTCGTGGACGATAACAAATGGTACGGTCACAAACATTAGTGGTTAATGCTGGACGTGGTACGCGGTACATAGTACGTGGTACATGGTACGTGGTATGTGGTACATGGTACATAGTACGTGCTACTTGGTACATGCCATTGGGTATGGTTGGTATGGCTGGTGGGGACTCTCGGAATCGATCACAGGAGGATTGTGATTGATCCGTCGCCTTTGCCTTGCTTTATACATGTTGAACATGGTCGGTCAGTAGGTGATACTTGACACTAAACATAGTGGTGCATTGCCAATCCATCGGGACCTTCTTCTTCCTTTTTTTTTTTGGCTAATCTATTATCTTTTTTGTGTGTTTTTTTTTTGAAAATCTGAAACTAAAATGCAAAAATATTAAAAGTAAAAGAAAGTAATACCTAAAAATAAAAATTTACTAGACATGGGTTGCCTCCCAAGAAGAGCGCTTATTTAACGTCGTTAGCTCGACGTTATCTAGCTTCTCAAGCAAGGTGAGGAGAGTCGTTTGTCCTTAGACAAGCTCTCTTGGATCTTTCTCCAATGTAAGCATCAGGTGGCTCTCCTGCATAATCGTCTTCTCTTCACCGTCTAGTTGTTGGAATGATTAGTTTAGCTTCATAAAAAATGTCTCCATTGATGGTGAGAGTCATTCTTTGGTTAGGCCAGTCCATGACTGTAACGCCCCCGAACTGTCTAGGCCAATCCTCACCGCGAACCGGCCCGGATACGTCACAATGAAGACAACTTCCCGTGATCCAACCGAGGTTCTACCAACCGTCAGGTTCCTCAGCCGGTTCCTCGGCCGATGTCCTCCCGTTGCATACGTCCTTTAGGCTTTTCAACCCTTAGAATGCATGCGGCGTTGTGATGACCCGGACTAGGCCTTGTACCAGTCCCACTTGTCCGAATATACTAGAAAATACTTTTATTATACTTAGTACATTGTTGCGTGTAAAACAAGTCCAAGTAAAACGGGTGGATCAATTTTGATGAAAACATGTTAAAGGAATAGGATTTTGCAAACTAGCACAAAAACGTCCTATCTGGTTCCCTATCTGCCAACTCTATACCCACCTTAGTCTTCCTGCAAAAACAAAAATGGAAGGGAATGAGTAATCTAAGATTACTCAGTGAGTTGGGTAACCCTTTAACATGCATTCACCCTTCCCATCTATCCCGCAAACATCAAGCAAACAAACATGCAATGCGGAAGCCTAACAATGCAGCAAGCAACAAACAATTATAAGCTAGAAACAATCAAGCGGACAAGTAACAACTTCACTTTCCTAGACTCTTATTCCCCCTTGGCCTCCTCGCCACGTTACCCGCAAACCATAAGGGGTATAGAATGCTAGTCGCGCATAAGATAACATTAACCACACTATACTTTCCACGATCGGCAACCATGCCAAAACTCACCCAACCATGCCACAACTCGGCAATTATACCGTTTCTCATACAACCACACCACATCCTAGGGCCCTTCTATGGTCTGTCCCATTCCATTTCCCACTTTCCATGTTAAAACCACAAAGGTAACCAACCGGTTATCCACTCAGCTGCATCGTCATACAGCAGCTCGGTCTAGTAGCTAGCTAGCACCGAGACGTCCATCCCGCAAGACCGCTAAGGTTAACTCGCTCGGACGATCACTTATCTTGTGGGAACAGACCGTCGACCGCTAGATCAAGCATTAATAAAATGCAAACTAGCTAGATCATACTTCATACCTCAATGGCTAACGACTCAAAGAACTATGACCTCATTGCCACACCCAATAAATCCAAGCAAGAAAATCAGCAAGGAATTGCAAGAAATTCCACCAAAGTCTTCTAGAAGCAAGAATAAAAAACATGCATCTTAAGAAAGTTCTATATGCATGCAAGCCGTTTCTCTCTCTCTTTTTTTCATGCAAGCAAATTTTGTTGCATTTTTAAAACCATCAAGCCAACTATTTTCATGAAGAAAACTTGAATCACCCCTTTGATTCATGCATGCATGCTCGGCAAAATGAAATTTATGCATGCAAGCCACACAACCATTTTATGCATAGACCCATTATGCATCTCAAGAACTCATCAGTGAACCGATTTCCACACATAATTTAGCATGCATGTCCGATCACTCAATACTTTTCTTGCATGCAACCCATTTAATCATGCATCAAGACTCGATGCAATCTAAAGATAAGATTAAGCATGCAGGTCTACCAAAGCTGCTAGTCTACATTCATTTTAACCAAATAACATGCAACAAGCAAGTAAATTAGGGTTGATACATGAGCTAGCAAGCTCGTGCACGACCAAAACACACAACCGCAACTCACAGTTTTTAGCAGATTCCTTGATTTATTTTATCTTCACCACACCGTCGATCTGACGGCAATTCTATTTCCTCCGTAGTCTCTAGCTCCCACGAGATCACCTTCTTCTTCCTCCTAGATCGATCAACCACTTGATCTTTCTCCAAGTATTTGAGAGGAGAATTTGAGAGAGTTTTGGTGCTTTGAGAGGTTTTCGGTCGAAAATGAGAGTTTTGAGGTGCTATTTATAATTCCCTCAATCGACTTCATGGGAGTGCATGTGGCGTGATGAGTTTTCCATTTGTTCAGAATTGTGCATGTAGCCGACACGAGGCTCAATCTGGGCTGCATGCGGTGGGTGAATCTGGAACGCAGGGCAGAGGTGTCTTAATCTCGTGACATGTGGCTTCCCTTCTGTGGCCATCTCTTCCGCTTCCCTCGTCCTTCCCATCTACGGTGTCATCGTCCGCGGTACATGGTTTTACCGTCTGTGGTTTACCCTTTCTGTTTGCGACGCACGGTTTCGTCGTTCGTGGTTTGTTCCCTTTGTCCGTAATACATGTTTTCATCGTTTGTGGTACGATCCCTTGTCCGCGACACACGGTTTCATCATCCGTGGTCTGTTCCCTTTCGGTCACTGGCCGGTCCATCGGTTTATGGCCATTATGATCCGTTTTCCGAAATCTTTTGTATTTGGCTCAATTGTTTCTCTCCTTAATATTCTTTTAAACCTTTTTACCGACGTTCTCCATTGACCATCGTCAAAGCCATTGGCCATTCCGCATCCGAGTAATTTTTTTCCACAAGTTTTCTCAGTTGTTTCCAAATGTCTTTCTTTCCCTGTCTTCTTAAATTCTTTCCGAGACCTTTCATCACGTTTTCTCGTCCAGCCCGTACCCCTTGGGGCGGGTCACTACAATGACAGATCCAGCTGTGTCTAGGAATGCTCCTTCAAGGATCAGTGATGTAAACCTTCCTTTCTCGGCATTCATAACTTGAAAGTTGGTTGGAACATTGCAAATTCTGACTCTCACATGAATGTCTCGGACCATTCCTTCGAGAACTGTAAAAGATGAGTTGACGAGTCCTATGCGTATGTCCGAAGGTTGTAAGTATCTCTAGCCAATCTTCTTAGCAGCATCGGTTGTCATGATGTTGATACATGAACCAGAATCACATAATGCATCTTTGAATTAAACTCCATTGATAAAACAAGTGATAAGGAATCAGCCAAGGCTCTCCACTTTGTGTAGTGTTCACAAATCTTCGGGTTCCAAAGATTTTAGGAATAGATCTCTAATGTCTTCTATTGATTCTCTACTACCCTCAAAGAAACGAGAAATATCATGTTGGCGCCAAGCATTCATAAAAGACGTACAAAGGGGTAAAGCTTTAACGGCTTTGTTGAACTTCTCCAAGTCTTCCTCGCTAATGTGTCTTGTACGCCATAATTTTTGGGTCTAGGCTGGTGCGATTGGATAGAGAGAGAGTCTCGCCTCTCTAAAGTGATCCTCCACATGTTCCTCAGTAATGTAGCTCTCCATGAAGAAACGCTTCAATGAGAACTTGTTCCATGCTTCTTCGAATGAGATCTGGTGTGGAATAGCTTTCATCAAGGTCTTAAACCTGTCTCTTAGGGGCTCATACCATCTAGATACTGTTTGAATCTTTGTAAACTCAGCGGTTTTTTTCTCCTCTACTTTTTCTATGACAGGCTCAGCTTCTAGTTCTTCTTGTCTAGGGGTAGAAAAATCGGATCCATCATCTCTAATGGATTCCTCCGCATAATCGGTTTCATCCTCTTCTTTTTCTTCAGAGATTTCTTCTTCTCTTAGACCTTCTAGGTCTCGTGGTGGTGAGGCTTCAAGTGTTGTTACAGCAAAACAATCCTTGGTAGGGATCGGAACTTCTTTTTCTCGAGAGATCTCTTGCAAATCAGGTCTAGAACTCTTGGTCTCCTTTGAAACTTGTAGCTTATCTCTCAAAAACTCTTTTTTAGGTTCTTCTATGGCTTGTAGGGGTTCTCCCATGTCGTGGTCTTGTAGAGGAGGAGTAGGGTTCTCTCTTGTTTTTATAAGTCCTGTTTCATCAAGGACTTCTTTTTTCTTCCTTCTTCTTCTCCAACGATTGGAGTTTCTTCTTTTTTGTGTCCAGCAGCACATGAGACTGAGCTCTCAAGATTCTCTCCAAGAGACTTGATTCTCTTTTCAATGGTAACTTGTCTAGCTTCAATGTTAGACTCAAGTAGTGGGACAAGAAGACTAGTGAACTCTTCAGATAGAGTGTCTCCCAAGGTATCAAATCGACTACAAAACTCTCCTACTTTGGTCTCGGTTTTATTAGCTCTTTCTTCATATATCTCCATATGGCTGCACAGGTTGAGGGTCTTGTTATGAATGGCTTCGGATTTGTTATAGCAACGGATCTCCAAGGTGTTAATCCTCTTGTTTCAATCGCAAATATCCTTAGTGTTTTCTCTTATCTCCTTTGAATTTTGATTTTGTTCTTCTTCAATACAATGGAGCTTCCTCTCCATGGCTTCTGCATCTTTAGATCTTTGCTCCTCTATGCTTCTAACTTTAACAGCAATGTCATCCATTTTTCCCGAAATATCAGAATTGGCTATGTCAAGCTTCTCATCGATTTGATAGTGTTCTTCTCTAGTCCACTCCTTGGACTTGTTAGGATATGTTGGATAATCATGTGAGGTGTCATATTCTTATTCAACATCAGTAGGTTTATATAATTGATCATCACCCTAATTATTTAATTCACTGGATGTTTTGAATAAGGCTTCAACCTTCCACTCTAGGCGGCTCGATAGTGTCAATGGTGTAAATCATGTTTATAATCTTCTTCCTATGATCATAATTATACTTCATGTGGTTTAAAACTTGGTTGTTGATGGCATTGATTCGTTCCTCCAAGCATGTAATGTCTGCGGTGATAGTCTCGAGTTTAGCTCTGAATTCAATACTCATCTTATCCAATTTTGCATGTAGAACTTTATCAGCCTCTTCTTGACTTGATATAATTTCTTTAATCATATTCATGAGCTTGTCTTCAGTTTGAGAGCTCCTTGAAGTGATTGGTTTTCTAGTGTCATAGAAAAATTTTCATTGTCATCGACATTCATGACTTCTTGCGGATCCAAGTATTGGTCTGTTGCAAAGCATGGCACATCCGTGTGGTACAGAGTGAATGAATGGGCAGCTTGGTCGTAAGCTGGTCCTATTAGTGCTCGGCCTTGAGATGGTCGAGTAAAGGATGGGCGACAAGGGCGCCTTGATGGTGGTACATTGGCTGGTCGAGAGTGACCAAGGTATGGACCATATAGCGAGTTAGCTTACAGACCGGATGGGTCTCCGTCCATGGCTCGGTAATGTGACATGAGCTGTGCAATAGTAAGATTCTGAAAATTGTCTGGGAGAGCGTCGAGGTTCATCCTCAAGGTCTCATGAAACAAATGAAAATCAAAAAGAAATAATAAAAAGCAAGGTATCCTAGATGTTACTCTAGTTCCTAGACTCTTGTAAACAACAATATCTCTCCAGAAATGGTGCCAAAATTTTTTGATGTGTGTGGTTTTTCACTCCAAATCTTTTACCTTAAAAAGACCACACAAAGGCTGAAAGTGCACAGCTAATCGGTAGTAGTATTTAAGGATCGATCCCACAGAGAGAGATTTGTTGTTTAGAGAATCCGTCGGAAGAGATGTAAGACTAGGACTCAATAAAAATTGGGTTTTGGTTGTCACGGTCGTAAGTAAGAAATAAACAAAAATAAAAGCAAATAAAATAAATAAGAAAAGCGTTGAACATCAAGGGGAATCGCAGGGGATCGATGATCTATCTATCTAGGAAGTTTTAGGATTAGTTTGTTAGTCTAAGACTTGTACTACAAAACACGAAAAAATCATTAACTTATAGGTCACAAGCTACCCGTCTAAGATCCCTATACTTCATTACTCAACTGTCGCAGGCAACGAGGCATAGATCAAAGCATTTAAAACAGGTTCGATTCTAATCCATGAAGTTCCATAGGTAAGTGGTATGTGCTTTCTATGACACGGCACACATCTAAGCTAGGTCAAGCACATATGCAAGTTTTTAGCGACGCACACACACTTTCGATCATAGTTAGTTCATGAGGCTAACTTAAAGCATTAAGCAAAGACTTAGAATTAAAGAATAGAATAAACAGATTATAAATGTAACAAACCCTAAAAATTGCCACCTAAACTAAGATCATCTCCCCCCCCCCCCTTTGATTATCCTTTAAACCCAACTAGAAAACTACTTTATCATGTTTAAGGGAATCATCAAAGCTAGGTTAAATAAACTCATAAACATAAAAGAATAAGTAGAGAAAAGGGTTTTAGATATTACTTAAATGGTTGTAAACAATGTTGTAAGGGTCATTCTCCTTTAGAAAAACTAAAACAAAGCAAATAGAATAGAAAGAGTTTGGTGGATCTTCAAAGCTTCAAGGAGAGGAACGAGAGAGAGCTTCTGGTCGTTGGCTTCTCCTTTGGTCGTCTCCTAGGGCTGCTCCAATGATTTCACACTTTGAAGGCACACACTAAACCCTAGGGCTTAGATGAGTATTTATAGAGCTTTATAAGGATAAAAACGTCTTTTTGTTGAGTGCAGGACAAGGGGCGGTGAAGGAAGGTTCTGGACCGTCGTGACTCCTCTGGACCGGGCTGCCATGAAGGTTGCTAATCGAGCCGTCATTAAAGTCCAATTGCCTTCAAACTTATCTTCTCTTTGGTTTATGACATGTTCTGGTAAATTGGGCATAGATTCCAATTGGCTGAACGAAATAACTTGATTCTACTTCGAGGAGAAAGATGACTCTTCCATCTTTCCATAGACACAAAACACGTCAAAATGTGAGGTCTCGAATTCTTCAAAAGTACCCCAAACTGTAAAGCTCTGAATCTGTCCTGAAATGTATTTTCCTTGTCTTTTGGTCATTTTTGCTATAAAACCTATAAACCCTTCTTGAAACCTAATAGACATTAAAGCCTTGAAATCATGTCAAACTCTTCCTAAATGCTAACTAAAACTATAGCTAAAATGGGTAAAATAATGATGTTATCAATGCCTGTTTAGTGCCTCTGGAGTTTTACTCCTCGTTTACTCTTTGCCCTTTTAAACGCCATAATGACTTACGTCCACTAAAACCCCCATAACCCATGCATTGTAGCTATTATTTTCTTGAACTCACCTCCATTTGAAAGGTAACTCAAATTACTATAGCTTGTGTGAAGAGCTTTGACACTAAATATCAATGCAATATCTTCTTCTGGGTCAATCTTTGAGACGCTTTTGACTGGTTCTGAATCCTCCTTTCTCTTCTTTCTCTTCATCTTTCTTTGGTCATTCTTCTCATGATTCTATGAACTCTCCTACATATCCTTTATATCTCCATTGATCCATGCTCCTAATTTTAGCCCCTTTTTGCTCCATTTTACTCAAAAACTCAATGATCCACTCCATGAACCTATAAGGGACAAAAAGCAATGCAAATATGCACCAATGGACCAAATCATTAATGCAAATTGATGAAACACTAAGAGAAATGAATCTTTAAATCTGACAAAAACACAATATATCAGTTTCCAACCATTAGATTCAGGAAATTCTTGAGAAAATAGTGGGTGTCACAAAGAAAGATTGGGCTGCAAAGTTAGATGATGCACTTTGGGCATATTGGACTGCATATAAGCTACTGCTACGCACAACTCTGTTTCATCTGATTTATGGAAAAGCATGTCATCTTCCAGTGGAGCTTGAGCACAAGGAAGCCTAGGATATTAAGTTGATGAATTTTGATGCCAAGACAGCTTCAGAGAGAAGGCTAGTACAGCTAAATGAGTTGGATGAGTTGCGTTTTCATGCATTTGAGAATTCTAAGATGTACAAGGAGCGAACCAAGGACTATCATGATAAAAAGATCATCGCCAGAAACTTTGAGCCTAATGATTAGGTTCTTCTTTACAACTCTCGCTTGAAATTATTTTCTGGTAAGCTTCGCTCTCGTTGGTCCGGTTCTTTTACCATCCAGGAGGTTAGACCATATGGATCTATTGTGCTACTCAACTCTAAGGGTGAGAAATTCGCTGTTAATGGTCAGAGGGTGAAACACTATTGGGCAAAAACATAGATACCAAACGGACACAATGTGCGTTTGGATGATGTACCTTCAGCCTAATCCGTTGTCGATCAAGCTAATGACTTAAAACAAGCGCTTGGTGGGAGGCAATCCCACGGGTAGGAACTAATTATTTTTGTTTTNACAAGGAGCGAACCAAGGACTATCATGATAAAAAGATCATCGCCAGAAACTTTGAGCCTAATGATTAGGTTCTTCTTTACAACTCTCGCTTGAAATTATTTTCTGGTAAGCTTCGCTCTCGTTGGTCCGGTTCTTTTACCATCCAGGAGGTTAGACCATATGGATCTATTGTGCTACGCAACTCTAAGGGTGAGAAATTCGCTGTTAATGGTCAGAGGGTGAAACACTATTGGGCAAAAACAGAGATACCAGACGGACACAATGTGCGTTTGGATGATGTATCTTCAGCCTAATCCGTTGTCGATCAAGCTAATGACTTAAAACAAGCGCTTGGTGGGAGGCAATCCCACGGGTAGGAACTAATTAT
>NC_025688.1:851690-852131 GCF_000633955.1 Camelina sativa | reverse complement strand
AGAACCAAACTCAAATTCTCAATATTAAGAAAGTTATGAAACCAACAATATTGAAGAATTTAGTCTTTTTCTCCTTTTAAAAGAAGTACAAGATCTCAGAAAATAAAAGTGCAAAAGGAATAATTCTAAAAAAGGTAAAAACTAGGTTTTTGACTCTCTAAAAAGCTGGACTCTTTTGGTTGCTGCAGGTACAAGCCCTTATATAGAAGAATGTAGTGGAAGCCCTAAAAACGCTAAAAGACAAAATAGCCAGGCGGCTCGACCAACTCGACCTGATGCTCGGTCGAGTGACCGGTCGAGTTGGCTCCTCTTGTGCTCCTCCCACTCGGTCGAGTCCCTCTCAGCACACGGTCGAGTGTCTGGTCGAGTGGGCAGTCGAGTTGGACTCCGGACCTTGGTTCTTCAGCCTTAGCTCTCTTGCTTTCTCCTCATGATTGCTTC
>NC_025688.1:807672-849276 GCF_000633955.1 Camelina sativa | reverse complement strand
ATGGTATTTACAAGGGAAGGTGATAGTGGTACCTCAAGGATTGGAGAAGAAACTGTCCACATCCTCTTGCATGCTGTCAAAGGTGTAATTGGGGTCTTGTTGATGACTTGGAGGTGGAGATTGGGGCAGCTCGACGATGGGAATCGACCGGGACTCGGTCGAGTACATGCTCGACTAGTTCTTCCAGGTTCCCCTCTTGATTGTAGGCGATCATCAAAACGTTCCATGGAGCTTGCAGCCGCTTGTTGAGACTTCCTTGTAATCCTTTAAGAAATTTTCGAATAGAACTGAAGGGAATAGACTCAAAGCTTAAGTTTAATAGGTTAGTGACCCAAAAACTTAAAAGAGCTAAGCTTGAGCAAAAGATGAACTTTGAGAGAGATTTTAAAACTTGATTTTAGTTGTTTTGAGCAAGTGAGAGAGTGTGAGAGACATAGGATCGTTAAAGGCTTTATTTAAAGAAGCTAAGGGGGCAAGGAGACAAGGGTGCAGCATCCATACCATTCAAATTTGAAATGAGAATCTTTGACCTGCTTTTTGCTGCCACTCGACCCCACACTCGACCAGCACGTGGTCGAGCTCCTTGACCAAAGTTTGAAATTTCAAAATTTTTCTTCTTGTTCTTCCCTCCACTCGATCATTCTAGAGAAATGAGAATCGAGTGGGCCTTAGTTCTTTGCCAACTCGGTCGAGTACCTCTCGTGGGCTGGTCGAGTGGGCTTGCGAATCTCCTTCCCCAAGTCCAAATCTCTCCATACCCATCTACACTTTCATTGAAAGGCCTGCCCAACACAAACATAAAACAAAACACATCAAAACTACTAAGAAAATAAAGCATATTTACAAAGGATACCTTAGGGACTTCCTCCCTAGTGAGCTTGTTTAGAGTCACTAAGCTTGACTTTGGCTGCCTTCTTAGGCTTTGTTTAGATACCAAGGAGGTGATGAAATCCTCCCTGGCACTTCTTGATCATTGTGAGTCTGATCCTTGATCACCTCACCCTTAACACACAAACCATATTTCTTCTTGATTTTGAGCCTTGGTCTTGCTTTCCTCAAAGACCTCTTGTTTAGCTTGACTTGGAGATCCTTAACCATACCAGTCAACTCTTGAACTGACCTCTTAAGCTTTTCCACAGAATCTTCTTGAAGAGAGAGATTGTCCTTTGGAGTTGCCACTTCACTTAAACCTTCATGACCACCTTTGTCCTTGATAGTAAAAGGTTGATCATCAATGGTAGGAAGGTTGGTTGGGTTATAGATGTTAAACTTCATAGCTATACCCTCAGAAATGTTCAAGGTCACAAGACCTTCCTTAACATCAATAACAGCTCCAACTGTGGCTAAGAATGGCCTCCCAAGGATGATAGGATCTTCAGGTTCCTTGTCCATCTCCAATACCACAAAATCTGTATGAACCCTTGCTCTTCCTATCTTGACTGGAATATTCTCCAACTTGCCAACCACATCTCTGTTTGAACCATCAGCTAGGCATATATGAAGGTTGGTGGACTTGAAGTCAGTGTGCCCAAGCTTTTGTGCTATAGAATAGGGCATCACACTGATAGATGCTCCCAAGCCACATACGCACTGGTTGTAGTGAAGATAGCTAAGGGTGCAAGGCAGATAGAATGGACCTGGATCCTTAAGCTTAATTGGGATGATTACTCCTCCAAGGTCTTCAAGATCCTTCTCATCTTGAGCTTGAGCCTTCTTCTTTGATAAATCAAGCAAAAAATCCTTATAGAGAGGATATGGATCATACTGTTCCAAGGTAGGTCCTCTCTCTTCTTCTTGGTAAGCAATGATGATCTCTTGTATGGCCATCACTTCTTCTTGTTTCTCAATCACAACCTCTTCCTTCAAAGCCTTCTCTTCCTTTTGTTGCAAAGTCAACATTTGTTTTTTCTCAATGATTTCCCTTAATTCCTTAAGCTTCTGTGCCTTGAAACGTCCTGGGAATGGTAGAGGCGGTTTGTAAGCAGGAGGGATGTACTTAGCAGGCTTGACAGCTTCTGACTCTTCAGCTCGATCGGCCACTCGAACACTCACTCGGTCGAGTGCATGCTCGACCACCTGGTCGAGTGCAATACAGAAGTCAGTCTGCTTTGCACAAACTTCACTCTGAGCTTCAAGAAATGACCNAGCTATATCCTCAGAAATGTTCAAGGTCACGAGACCTTCCTTAACATCAATAATAGCTCCAACTGTGGCTAAGAATGGCCTCCCAAGGATGATAGGATCTTCAGGTTCCTTGTTCATCTCCAATACCACAAAATCTGTATGAACCCTTGCTCTTCCTATCTTGACTGGAATATTCTCCAACTTGCCAACCACATCTCTGTTTGAACCATCAGCTAGGCATATATGAAGGTTGGTGGACTTGAAGTCAGTGTGCCCAAGCTTTTGTGCTATAGAATAGGGCATCACACTGATAGATGCTCCCAAGTCACATAAGCACTGGTTGTAGTGAAGATAGCTAAGTGTGCAAGGCAGATAGAATGGACCTGGATCCTTAAGCTTAATTGGGATGATTACTCCTCCAAGGTCTTCAAGATCCTTCTCATCTTGAGCTTGAGCCTTCTTCTTTGATAAATCAAGCAAAAAATCCTTATAGAGAGGATATGGATCATACTGTTCCAAGGCAGGTCCTCTCTCTTCTTCTTGGTAAGCAATGGTGATCTCTTGTATGGCCATCACTTCTTCTTGTTTCTCAATCACAACCTCTTCCTTCAAAGCCTTCTCTTCCTTTTGTTGCAAAGCCAACATTTGTTTTTTCTCAATGATTTCCCTTAATTCCTTAAGCTTCTGTGCCTTGAAACGTCCTGGGAATGGTAGAGGCGGTTTGTAAGCAGGAGGGATGTACTTAGCAGGCTTGACAGCTTCTAACTCTTCAGCTCGATCGGCCACTCGAACACTCACTCGGTCGAGTGCATGCTCGAGCACCTGGTCGAGTGCAATACCGGAGTCAGTCTGCTTTGCACAAACTTCACTCTGAGCTTCAAGAAATGACCAATCCTCCCCAACTTGAACTTCACTGTTCCCAGTGACTTCCTCTTCAAAGAGATGAATGGCTTTGGCAGTAAACTCCCTTGGGTTTTGAACTGCTTTTCCAGGGAGTTGGGTGGGTTTTGGAGCTGAAGTAGATGCTATATTGCTCTCCATATACTTCACTCTTGAGTTAAGACCTTCAAACTTAATATTGAGATCATTAAATTGTGATGTTAACCTTTGATTCAGCTCAGCAAACTGTTTGGCTTCCTCAATTTTCCCATTGGTTTGCCCAATCAACAGCTGTTGTATCATTGCTCTTAGGTCTTGTTCCTGGCCTTGGTTAGTCTGAAACCCTGGTGGGGGACACAATTGGGGCTGGAACACTTGTTGCTGCTGCTTGGGTGCATAGTTGTGCTGTTGTTGAGGCTGAGGAGGTGGATAGACTTGGTCTTGAGGGTTGGCTACATTGGTGCTCCTATAAGAGAGGTTGTTCTGCTTGAATCCTCCACCTTGGTTGTAGCCTTTGTATCCTCCTCCTTGGTTCTGCATATAACACAACTCAGCAAACTCCCTATCTCCTTCTTGGACTGGAGCTTCTTCTTCACCAATGAAGTGAATGGTTTTTGACTGGCTTAGGAGAATCTTGTCAAGCTTCTCATTGACCATCTTTAAATCCTGCTTGTATTTGTCCTCCTGATCAGTGGAGGGGATCCTCATGGTTCTATCATAATCTTCATTATAATTACCATCTGACTAAGCAAGGTTCTCAACCAATTCCCATCCTTCTTCCACATTCTTGTTGAGGAAGTTGCCATTTGAAGCTGTATCAAGAAGCATTCTTATCTTGGGAAGCACTCCTCTATACAAAGTGCTTAGAAGGGACTCATTGCTGAAGCCATGGTGAGGACACTGAGTTTGGAATCTTTTAAACCTCTCCCAAGCTTCACAAAAGCTCTCATTATTCCTTTGAGCAAACCCAGATCCATTTTAGCCCCTTTTTGCTCCATTTTACTCAAAAACTCAATGATCCACTCCATGAACCTATAAGGGACAAAAAGCAATGCAAATATGCACCAATGGACCAAATCATTAATGCAAATTGATGAAACACTAAGAGAAATGAATCTTTAAATCTGAAAAAAACACAATATATCAGTTTCCAACCATTAGATTCAGGAAATTCTTGAGAAAATAGTGGGTGTCACAAAGAAAGATTTGGCGGCAAAGTTAGATGATGCACTTTGGGCATATTGGACTGCATATAAGACACCGCTACGCACAACTCTGTTTCATCTGATTTATGGAAAAGCATGTCATCTTCCAGTGGAGCTTGAGCACAAGGAAGCCTAGGATATTAAGTTGATGAATTTTGATGCCAAGACAGCTTCAGAGAGAAGGCTAGTACAGATAAATGAGTTGGATGAGTTGCGTTTTCATGCATTTGAGAATTCTAAGATGTACAAGGAGCGAACCAAGGACTATCATGATAAAAAGATCATCGCCAGAAACTTTGAGCCTAATGATTAGGTTCTTCTTTACAACTCTCGCTTGAAATTATTTTCTGGTAAGCTTCGCTCTCGTTGGTCCGGTTCTTTTACCATCCAGGAGGTTAGACCATATGGATCTATTGTGCTACTCAACTCTAAGGGTGAGAAATTCGCTGTTAATGGTCAGAGGGTGAAACACTATTGGGCAAAAACATAGATACCAAACGGACACAATGTGCGTTTGGATGATGTACCTTCAGCCTAATCCGTTGTCGATCAAGCTAATGACTTAAAACAAGCGCTTGGTGGGAGGCAATCCCACGGGTAGGAACTAATTATTTTTGTTTTGTTTTTTTTTTTTTTTGGTTTTTACTAACTTATTGATTTTTAGTTTTGAATCTAATTATTTCAGAGAAAAACATCAATCAGAGTTGGGTGTCGATCGACACCACCTTGGTGTTAGTCGACACTGGTGATCGACCAAAGATGAATTAAAGAGATATCGGGCTTGAGAATTTTGGGTTTTGGTTATTGGACCTTGAATTTGAAGTGGGTGAAACTGACTATTTTTGTGGTGTGGTGGTGAATGATGTATGGAATGATGACTTATGAATGAATGGATGTCAGGATGTTTCAATCCCCCTTATGCAATTGTAGTATAAGAGGTGTCAATCCAATCTGAGTGTTTGTGAACAATCAAGATGTGCATATGAGTCTAAGTCAAGCCAGATGTAAAGGTTGTTTGTCACTAACAATCCTATGATGAAATGGAAAGTGCAGAAAGTAAAACTACAAGAACTAGGAGCTAAATGCAAATGGAACAGAGTGATTATGACAAACAGAAATAGAAACTATGGAAATGCAAGTATTGAACTAATGCAAGGTAAGTAATGAACATGATACTAAATGAATGCAACAGAAATGCAACTAGGGTGAAACAGGACAAACACAAATCATAAACACAAGTTCTGGGTTGGAACTCGAGCAAGCACTCGATCGAGTGCTGATCGAGTGCAGGGTCGAGCTGGACAAATACGCAAAACAGAGCAACACAAGAAAAACAGAGCAATACCAAAACGAATCAAACAACGATCAAACAACAGGATTTAAGCTAAGAAATCAATAAACAAGGAAGGTCTTGAGGAGGGATTCATGGGCTGGACTATGATTGAGGTCATCTAACTTGGTCAACAAATCTCAAACAACTTGAGCTAATCTCTAGACATATATTTCTAAGACATGTTTAATCCACTCTCATGGCAAGAAACAATCAAACTCATGCATCTCTAGACTTGTTCTCACAAAGTAAAGAATCTACACAAGCAGGCATTAAGCAATATGTCAAAAATCAAACAAGACTTCTAATCTCTTAGCAAGCCTAATGATAGTCTCTAGATCTAGCCTTATCTATGCTCCTTAGACATTGGTGTGATGCTAAGAGGCTTGAAATCAGATCCTACCCTCTCAGATATAGGATCAGCATTAAGAACATCTAGCCTAGAAGAGATCTACAACAATCAAGCTTGACCAAATCAAACAAACCTCAAACACAACCCAGCCTAACCCATCCTCAAGATCCTAAGCAACTACTCACAAGCATACATGATGAACATCAAAATCATAAACCCAGAAAATACTGAAACTTGCATCATTAGAAAGATAAATCAAAGATCTACAATATTGAAGAAAGAACCAAACTCAAATTCTCAATATTAAGAGACATTGTTTCTCCTTTTAAAAGAAGTACAAGATCTAAGAAAATAAAACTGCAAAAGGAATAATTCTAAAAAAAGTAAAAACTAGGTTTTTGACTCTCTAAAAAGCTGAACTCTTTTGATGGCTGCAGGTACAAGCCCTTATATAGAAAAATGTAGTGGAAGCCCTAAAAACGCTAAAAGACAAAATAGCCAGGCGGCTCGACCAACTCGACCTGGTGCTCGGTCGAGTCACCGGTCGAGTTGGCTCCTCTTGTGCTCCTCCCACTCGCTCGAGTCCCTCTCAGGACACGGTCGAGTGTCTGGTCGAGTGGGCAGTCGAGTTGGACTCCGGACCTTGGTTCTTCAGCCTTAGCTCTCTTGCTTTCTCCTCATGATTGCTTCACTTCTCCTCAGCATTGCTTCCATGCTCCTTAAGCTCCAAAATCACCTGTTTATGCATGAAAAGATGCAAATGCAATGCAACTAAACTCTAATGCAAGAACAGTCCTAAAGCTATGCAAAAATGGTCAGAATGGATAGCAAAAGATGCAAAAGATGTGAATATATTAAGGGAAAACAGGGTAAAATATATGAACATCAGTGGGCTTACCCGAGATCCAGTAGCTACATTTTGCTGGTGTCGATTGACACCACTAGTGGTGTTACTCGACACCGTGACATCATAAAAACTCGGATTTAAAACCCCGAGTCGTCTTCTTCTTCTCACTTCACTTCAAACCCGAAACGCTCATAAACCCTAAAATTCTCCCTAATTTCTTCAATTCTCAACGGATTTGAGCAATTCTTTGTGCTAATCAACTAGATTTTCAATCCTTTTATCAAACCGTGTGTTGATTTTTAAGTTTGAAGCGATGGCTAGCCAAAAAAAGCAAAAGACGAACGACGGTGAAGCTTCTTCTTCTCGCCAACGCTGCCGCCGTCAACCAACGCAAGCTCCAAAGAGTCGCTCTGAGCCTCTGCTGGACCTCTCCCTTCCTTCTCCAGTTCAATCACGCCATCCATGGCCAAAAATGAAGAATGTCAAGATCCGCTCCCAGAGAGTTTGGAAAGATGACCCACTTGTTGAGCTTAACAAGTCAGAGTACATCAATAGGCCGTTGCAAGATTATGGGGGGGGGGAATATGAGACATTGTTTTACAATGCCTGGTTGGGAGTTGATATCAGAGCTACCAGATTTGTTGATCCTGACACTCTTTGTAGATTGGGAATTTATGATGATGTTTTGGGCTTGTTACAGAAGATTGGCTTGGGAACCATCTGTACCAAGCAGTATGATTGCTTTCCCGAGTTAATTCGTTAGTTTCTATCTTCTGTTCGGATCACTTGTCGGAACGAGCAAGTTCCAAAAGCACATGAGGAAACACTACAGTTCTTCATCAGAGGCCTTCTCTTCCATATCTCATTCCCTAAGATTTGTGACATTTATGGGTTTAGCCATTTCTTCCAGGGAACAGCTTTGCCCAGCCAATACTTGGATGCTCTTGTTATTTGGTCTTTCATAGGGAATGGAGAGTATAACTCCAATTCTTCTACTCAGTTGGATGTGAGACACCAAGTGATCAAGTATGTTATTCGAGCCATTGTGAGCACTTTCTTGTGTAAGATGGAACCAAGAAAGATAAGAGTTTCAGAGCTGTACATGTTAGCAGATGGAGTTGATGAGTTCATTGAGCCCTTCATTAACTAGGGTTAGCCTGAGGCTTTGACCTTTGGGGCTGTTTTTGCGCATCACTTGGTTTCTTTAAAGATCAAGCCGTTTGTTGGTTCTGGTCCTAAACATGAGCATGTTGGGAGTCTTCTTACCCCCATCTTTCACAGCAAGGGAATATCTACAGAGTGTGTCCGTATGATAACAAAGAAGAACCTCATGGATGAGGCTTACTTGAAGAGTACAACTTGGCTGAAACAGGGTTTTTTATGGAGATTTTTTTCATGCGACTGGAGAGCATTTGATTCAGCTGTCGCGACCAGACCTTACCACCATTTGGTGATGATGTAGAGCACCTGCGATTTGCTCCTGATGTTGCCGCCTTTAATGCTCCTCTGCTTACTTGTCGCCATCGAGCAACACGAATTTCTCCTACTGCACCTGCTATTGACCCTACTGAGGGTCATTCTGGAGCTTATACTTCTGCTGCTTCCCTTGAGTTTCCCAAGCTTCCTCAGGCTTCTGCTACTATGGATCAGGAAGCTTACCAGGAGTATCAGACTTCTGCTATGCAAGCCATCTGAAACACCATAGCTGGACTATCCCGTTGCGGTTGTATCTGTCCCACTAGGCGCAGATCATCATCTCCTCCTCTCGGTGCAGAGAGTGACGAGGCCTAGCTTCTGTTCATGGTTTTCTTTATCTTTTTCTTTTTCACTTTGAATCATTTTTCTTCTTGCATTGAGTTTGTTTGTGTTTGAATTTTGTATGAAATCATGAACAATCTATCTATCTTGTTGCGTTTAATGCATTTTTGAGTGTTTCTTAACAGTTCTAACATCCAAAGATCGATTTAACCACAAACATAATTGCAACTAATAAAGGATTTTTGAACACTTCTGCGTCCGCATAGAGTGTCGATCAGAGAGTGTTGATCGACACAAACATAATTGCAACTAATAAAGGATTTTTGAACACTTCTGCGTCCGCGTAGAGTGTCGATCAGTGAGTGTTGATCGACACCTACATGGTCGACATCGGCATCAGATACATGTGTTTACAAAGGGTAAACGATTTCAGTTCATCTTTTCATTAAAATTCTCAATACGTTTTTGTTTCTTTTTGCTCTTCTCTTACTAAATAACATTGGGTACAATGTTGCTTAAATCTGGGGAGGTGTCTACTAACTACGTTTTTGTTTTTGAATTTCAGTTGTGTTAGTCAATACTGTATTTTTGTTTTTACTGAGTCAAAATTTTCTTTTGTGAATTATGATCTTTAACTAACAGTTTCTGTTCTTTGGCTAACATTTTGATGAATCTTGATTAAGCTTGACCTTAGAACTGAAGTTTGGAAAAGACTATGAGTTGTATCAGCAATCCCGAAAGTCCTTGGAAAAGACTATGAGTTGTATTCAATTGATATCTGGTTAAACTAACATTATTTGAACTTTTATCAGGATTTTAATCGTACTTAATCTCTTACCTTGGGAGTTGGAATACAATGCACTAGACTTCTTCTTCAAGCTATAAAAGACATTGCAATTCTTCACAAAGTATGTCTTCCCTTCAATACTCTTAAAAGAAAGAGAAAAATGAAGAGAAAGATCAGAAAAAAAAAAGGATATAAGTGAGCTGAGGGATGTCGCGTAAACCATGCATACTTCAAATCTAATGGAAACCTTCTAAAAAAGAAAGGAGCAAAGGGTTGATAAAAAAAAATGATACCCTAGAAAACTAGGAAAAAATCAACCCCTTGTAAGTGAGAAAATGGACAGGAAAGAGAGAGGAAAGGAGATGTATGAAGAATGTTTTGGAAAGAAAAGAGTTCATATGCCACTGATCAATATTCTCATGGTAAGAACTCGCCTTCATTTGCTAAAATTTATGTAATGAGATAACAATGGTGAGACTAGAGATTCCAAACAATTGTGGGTTTTGAGTAAGGAATGTTGATGCTTTTCATTGACAAAGTATATGAAGTAAGTTCTTGAGGGTCAAGGCGATGAAAAGTGCGAAGATCAGTTACTTGCGGTTGAGTGAGTTTGCATGTTTCCAAACCTCTTTCACAGGTTGAGCTTCTATTTGCTTGAGGGCAAGCAAAGGCTAAGTCTGGAGGAAGTTATGTATCATGGTTTTTACAGTTTTTCACCATGATATAAGTCGTATTTTGCAGTCTTTGATTTTTATTTTAGGCTTTTTGTAAGTCTTTACAGGTTTTCTAGGTTTTTGGCATGGATAGAGCAAAACGGAGTAATTTGGAATGTTTTGGAGCATTCATGCTGAAATAAATCAGCTTGGAGGCGATCTAGGTTGATGGTGTCTATTGACACCCTCTATTGGTGTCGCTCGACACGCCTTTTGCCGCCACACGAAGAAACCCAAGTTTAAAGATTTACAAAGTGGCCCCAAAATCTTCTCTAATTGCAACATTAGTCCCTGACATGTTTTAGGAAAAATATATATATATATATGATTTTTAGATCTTATAAAGCCTTGAGCTTTATTTTCTATAAATGTTTGAGAGAGAGACCTAGAGAGCTTTTGGAGAGACAAGTCAAGAACTCAGCTCTATTGTGAGAAGATTATAAACTCCTTTGTTTTCTCTTTTGATTCTTTTATGATACTTATTTTATTCATGATTATGGTTTCTTTCACCATGTCTGGGTAGATCTTTTGTTAGGTTCAAATTTTTCATAGGGTTTTTATGGTTTATTAGATTTGTCAGTTCTTTAGGATTCATTATCGTCTGCGATCTTCTTTGGTTTTTCTTCATATTAATTCTTGATTGATTAATTACCTAGAACTAATAACCTAAGAAAATAAATTGATTTGAGAATATAATTGATTTTCCTGATAAAACATTCGATGAGCACAATTACCTTTTGCAAACAGATTTGCTTTAGTAATTTTGTGAACAAACTAAACTTGTTTTAAAAGCTGGTTGTTAACTTGATATTTACAAATAAATTTGGATTTTTAGGTTTTAAACATATATGTTTGCCAAAAAAAAAAAAAAAAAAAAAAAAAAAGGTTTTAAACATAGATAATACTTGCAGTGTGATATGTCTATATTTTGTCTCTCCTTAGCATATATTTATCATGTGTTTAGCTAGGATAACTGATTTTTTTTGCATCATTTTCTAGTCTTTTCTATACACTTTGCATGTCCAGGTAGTTATTGCATCATCCTTGCATACATTGTGCATTTTGGAGTATTTCAGGTATCTAGGAGACGTTAGGAACACATCGCTCAACATCGCCGTCCGAGCCATCCTCCGAATCGTCGTCCGAGCCATCCTCCGAATCGTTGTCCGAGCCATCCTCCGAATCGTCGTTCGAGCCATCCTCCAAGACGCCGTTCGAGTCACCACTCGAACCATCACTCGATCCACTAGTCGGGGGATTCAGCTTTTGACGTCTTCATCAATGTTGTAGAGAATTTAGTCACCTTTCCAATGACGTTTATTTCAAGTCAATCGGAGGCCTGGTTCAAAAGTTATCACCGTTTTAGTGGATACATATACACCCAGCTCGAGTTGTATCACCTCCACTCGACCCAGCTCGAGTCGTATCACCTCCACTCGACCCACCTCAAGTGGTATGACCTCGACTCGAACCGTTCCACTCGAACGCACCCCAGGGAGAGACGACACGCGACTCGACCGCACATGTTTGGTTTCACACGCTTCAGGAGATTACCGCACCGACGCTTTACCTTGTCGTTTTAAGTTTTAGGGCTTTCCATGTTGGACTGCTATATATACATTTTGTTAAGTCTTTGCTGAGACATCTTATCTTTTATCTCGTTTTTGTTATTTTTTTATTAAGGTTGACCTAGCCACCAAAAAACGTTTTCAGACTTGTAATTCGACATCTTGAGTTTATTCAATATTTTCATTTGATTTCTTCTCAAAACTTGTTCTTCACATTTTAATCTATCTAAGAATGCTTGTTTCAATGTTTTCTGTGTTTGCATCCTTGACTATGATTTTCGGATCTGAGTAGTGCGGTAGTTCTTGAGGACGGGATAGATTAGGTGGAGGATCTTAGGATGTAGAGTGTTTAAGCCTTGATTTGTATGATTCCCTTCTGGACTAGAGTTAGAAAATACTTGTTTCTCTCTGATCAATTGGAACTAGGCTTTAGACATTTCTGCACCCAAAAGGTGTTCGATGAAATGTCTGACCAACTAGTGCCAGAGACTTATGTTCCTAGACTATAGATTAGTTGTCTAGGATGTTTGTTGACGTGAATGATATTGTTTTTCATGCCATGCTTGATCATGTTTCTCTAGCGAGAGCTTGGTTTGGAAGTGGTTGAGTCTGAGTAGCTTCTGTCAAGAGATTGGATTAGCTTAGAAGTGATGTTCATTGTTTAGGGATGGTTTGCTTGTGGCATGTTAAACACGCTATAGACTAGGATACTCCACCGACATCAATTACCCCATCCTTAGGACTTCTTTCTTTCTGATTTTTATTACATTCCTAGAACCGTTTCTGATCTTGCTGTTTCATTCATGCTTAGACTCGTTTTTGTTTACATTCCTGGTACCATTTCTGAACTTGCAATTTGATTCTTGTTTAGACTCATTTTCTATTTTCATTCATTTTCGCTTCTTGTCATACATTCTCGTTTCTAGTTCTAGAACTCATTTTCGTTTTGCATTCTGGTCATTCTAGGATTGTTAGACAAACACACTTTTTAAATTGGCTTGACTTGTGATTTCTTGATTGCATCTTGATTGCTAGCAACATCCTATTTGGATTGACACCTTCTCTACTACAACTACATAAGGTTAATTGAGACCTGCTAGGACATACAAAAATCCTAGTATCAATTTGGCGCCGTTACCATTTGGGAAACGTTTTGCTACTTTTAAGATTTCAAGTGTGGCAAGATTAAGTTCTATTACACTTATCATTCTGAGTACTGACTTGTTTTGGTTGTCTGCTTGTTTGTTTTGCATCTCAGGAACCTGTTGATTGCAACATTGCATGCAAACCAGATCAAGAGGGAATCAAAATCTCCTTCCTGTTCTCGATGACATCAATCGGTTACAAAGACCTCGACAAGCTCGTCAACTCACTGATCATCCCGCCCCAGTCATTATGGAACAACTGAATGGCCCAAATCCGGAACCGCGAAACATTGGTGCTGGGGATGCACCAAACACTCATACTCAGCGTGCTGGAATTGTCCCTCCCGCCGTGCAGAACAATAACTTCGAAATCAAGAATGGTCTGATCTCCATGGTCCAGGGATACAAGTTTCACGGATTACCCATGGAGGATCCTCTCGACCATTTGGATGAGTTCGATCGTCTGTGCAGTCTCACCAAGATCAACGGCGTGCGTGAGGATGGTTACAAGTTGCGCCTCTTCCCGTTCTCCCTGGGAGATAAAGCTCATCAATGCGAGAAAAACCTTCTCAAGGGATCAATCACCACTTGGGAGGGTTGCAAGAAAGCATTCTTGGCCAAGTTTTTCTCTAACTCCAGAACAGCACGTCTGAGGAATGAGTTTTCTAGCTTTACTCAGAAGAGCTCAAAATCATTCTGTGAAGCCTAGAGCGTTTCAAGGGTTACCACAGCCAGTGTCCACACCATGGCTTCAACAACGAGTCACTGCTGAGCACTCTCTACCGTGGTGTACTACCAANCGTTTCTGATCTTGCTGTTTCATTCATGCTTAGACTCGTTTTTGTTTACATTCCTGGTACCATTTCTGAACTTGCAATTTGATTCTTGTTTAGACTCATTTTCTATTTTCATTCATTTTCGCTTCTTGTCATACATTCTCGTTTCTAGTTCTAGAACTCATTTTCGTTTTGCATTCTGGTCATTCTAGGATTGTTAGACAAACACACTTTTTAAATTGGCTTGACTTGTGATTTCTTGATTGCATCTTGATTGCTAGCAACATCCTATTTGGATTGACACCTTCTCTACTACAACTACATAAGGTTAATTGAGACCTGCTAGGACATACAAAAATCCTAGTATCAATTTGGCGCCGTTACCATTTGGGAAACGTTTTGCTACTTTTAAGATTTCAAGTGTGGCAAGATTAAGTTCTATTACACTTATCATTCTGAGTACTGACTTGTTTTGGTTGTCTGCTTGTTTGTTTTGCATCTCAGGAACCTGTTGATTGCAACATTGCATGCAAACCAGATCAAGAGGGAATCAAAATCTCCTTCCTGTTCTCGATGACATCAATCGGTTACAAAGACCTCGACAAGCTCGTCAACTCACTGATCATCCCGCCCCAGTCATTATGGAACAACTGAATGGCCCAAATCCGGAACCGCGAAACATTGGTGCTGGGGATGCACCAAACACTCATACTCAGCGTGCTGGAATTGTCCCTCCCGCCGTGCAGAACAATAACTTCGAAATCAAGAATGGTCTGATCTCCATGGTCCAGGGATACAAGTTTCACGGATTACCCATGGAGGATCCTCTCGACCATTTGGATGAGTTCGATCGTCTGTGCAGTCTCACCAAGATCAACGGCGTGCGTGAGGATGGTTACAAGTTGCGCCTCTTCCCGTTCTCCCTGGGAGATAAAGCTCATCAATGCGAGAAAAACCTTCTCAAGGGATCAATCACCACTTGGGAGGGTTGCAAGAAAGCATTCTTGGCCAAGTTTTTCTCTAACTCCAGAACAGCACGTCTGAGGAATGAGTTTTCTAGCTTTACTCAGAAGAGCTCAAAATCATTCTGTGAAGCCTAGAGCGTTTCAAGGGTTACCACAGCCAGTGTCCACACCATGGCTTCAACAACGAGTCACTGCTGAGCACTCTCTACCGTGGTGTACTACCAAAGATATGTATGTTGCTTGACACTGCTTCCAATGCTAATTTCCTGAACAAAGATGTTGATGAAGGATGGCAACTAGTTGAGAATCTCGCCCAGTCTTACGGAAATTACAATGAGGACTATGACCGCACAGTTCGCGGCGACGCTGGGTCTGAGGAGAAGTACAAGAAGGACCTCAAGAACGTTAATGAGAAGCTTGATTGTATCTTGCTAAGCCAGCAGAGGAGCGTCCACTTTGTATCTGAGGATGACCCTTTCCGAATTCCAGATAGGGAGGGCAAGCAGACTGAGGAGATTAGAGCTATGTCCAGAATTAGGGTGGATACAACCAAGGTTACAACCCCTACAAGGTGAACCCAATTTGTTTTACTGAAGTAACAATGTTGCTAATCCACAAGATCAGGTGTACCCGCCTCAACAACAACAGCAAGGTCAACAAAAACCTTTTGTGCCTTACAATCCGGGATTCGTTCCAAAGCAACAATACCAGCAGGGTTACCAAGCTCCTTGAGGACCACCGCCAGGATTCCGCCCTCAACCAGTTCCGCCTACCACAGGCCCAGATCAAGAAATGAAGCAAATGATGCAACAACTTCTCCAGGGTCAAGCTAGCGGTTCTATGGATACTGCTAAGAAGTTTGCTGAACTTAGTCAGAGGATGGAATGTTCCTACAATGACCTGAACGTTAAATTTGAAGCTCTGAATTCGAAGATAAGGTATATGGAAGGCCAATCTGCCTCTACTTCTGCACCAAAGTCTGGTCAATTCCCAGGGAAAGCTGTTCAGAACCCCAAGGAGTTTGCAAATGCAATTACACTGAGAAGTGGGAAAACTTTGCTCCTAGACAAGGCGTTCCAGACGTCACTGGGGACAGTGAGAAATTAGATGGGGAGGATTTTGTTCAGGATGACGTTCAGATGGAGAACCCAGTCGAAGCAGTCAAAGATCCAAGCGAGCCAGTGAAGCAGTCCGAACCTGAAGCTGTTAAGGAACCCGCTGTTCCTGATGACAAACCTGCGAGATTCATCCCTCCACCATACAAGCCTCCTCTATCATTTCCATTGAGGTTCAAGAAGTAGCTTACTGAGAAGTACAAAGCCTTGTTCGAAAAACAAGTTAAGGAGATTGAGTTGAGGATGCCATTGATGGATGCATTCGCACTTGTTCCTCACTACCAGAAATTCCTCAAGGATTTTGTGATGGATATATCAAAAGAAGTTCAAGGTATGGTTGTACTAAGTCTTGAGTGCAGTGCAATCATCCAAAAGAAGATTGTACCCAAGAAGCTCAAAGATCCGGGATCATTCACTCTACCTTGCTCCGTTGGACCTATGTCTTTTGATAGGTGTTTATGTGATCTTGGCGCTTCAGTTAATCTAATGCTATTCTCTGTGGCCAAAAGGTTGGGTTTCACAAGGTTTAAGGGTTGCGACATCTCCCTCATCCTTGCAGATAGATCAGTGAGACTCCCACATGGTATATTAGAAGACTTACCTGTCAGGATCAGAGATGTGGAAGTGCCAACCGATTTTGTGGTTCTAGAGATGGATGAAGAACCAAAAGATCCTCTGATCTTAGGAAGACCGTTCCTGGCGACTGCTGGAGCCATCATTGATGTCAGAAATGGCAAGATTGATCTCAATCTGGGCGACGACTTTATTATGAAGTTTGACATCAAGGATACTTTGAAGAAGCCAACAATAGGAGGACAAGTCTTCTTCATTGAAGAGATGGATAAGTTGGCTGATGAGTTGTTGGAGGAACTAGCTGAGGAAGATCATCTCAAAACTGCTCTAACCAAGGATGGAAAAGAAGGATTCCTGCATGGGGAGACCACTTGTTACAAGAATCTGCTAGATTCCCACAGAGAAACAGATGGATCAGAGGAATTCGAGCAGCTATCCGACGGTGAGGAGGTACGTGCAGTTGAGACAGAGAGTTCAGAACGTGATATCTCCCACTCGACCGACGTCAAGACCCAACTCGAGACACCGATGTCCCATACAATCGCGTCGCACCCCTCCCACTCGACCGCGATCATTCCAGACTCCCATGCTGACGACTGGTCGGAACTGAAAGCTCCAAAGGTAGAACTCAAAACTCTCCCTTCCGGGCTCAGGTACGTTTTTCTGGGAACCAATTCGACATATCCAGTCATAGTGAATTCTAGGTTGAGTGATGATGAACTGGGGATGCTAGTAACTGAGCTTAGGAAGTATAGAAAGGCTATAGGGTATTCTTTAGATGATATCAAGGGAATCTCACCTAATCTTTGTACACGTAGGATTAATCTTGAAAATGAGTCATATGCTACCCTAATCTGAAAGAGGTAGTAAAGAAGGAAATCCTAAAACTGCTTGACGCTGGAGTTATCTATCCTATCTCTGAAAGTACTTGGGTATCTCCAGTTCACTGTGTACCTAAGAAGGGAGGAATAACTATCATCAAAAACAAAAAAAATGAGTTAATCCCAACTAGGACCATCACAGGACATAGGATGTGCATTGATTATAGGAAGTTGAATGCTGTATCTAGGAAAGATCATTTTCATTTGCCTTTCATTGATCAAATGTTAGAAAGATTAGCCAGTCATCCTGATAGACTAGTTTTTCACCAAGGGTATCAATTCCCTATGCAGTTGTAGTACAAAGGGTTATCAATCCAAATGGTTGTTATGCTAGCAGATAGGATGCAATCAGAGTCAAGCAAGTCAAGCCAAGTAATAGAGGGGGTTTGGTTCTAACAGTCCTAATATAAACAAAGTAAAAGAAGATAAACAAGTAAACCACTCGACCTAAGCACTCGATGCAAGCAATCGAGTACAAGATCAAGTGGGGCGATCGAGTACAAGATCGAGTGGGGTGATCGAGTATGCAAGTGAACTATGAACAGCTCGAGGTATTACTCGATGCAGGTTATCGTGTACCTGATCGGGTAAGTGGTCGAGTAAGTAAGGAAAATGTAAGAAATGAATTACGAAAGTTCCTAAGGATGGGGGTAATTTAATCCTAGGTGTTCTAGACCAATACGGATGCCTTACATGCCTCAAGCAATTATTTCATAGACAATGAACCTCTAAAACCTTGTCACCACACTGTCGCACTAGCAACAATCAACCTTGAACATACTACCACACTGTCGCACTAGCAATATGAACAAGCAGGCATTAAGAACAATTCATTTTAGTCAGTATACTTAGACTTATCTGATTTTGTCACTCAAAGTTAAGTATACCTCTAGCATTGACCTAATCAAGCATTTTATCTACTCCTTTCGGCTTGTAGCATTGTAAACGCCCTAGATCTAATCTCAACCTTTCGGTCTGTTGACAACATTAAGAACATCAACCTAGAAGGAAATCTATCAAATATAACAATCAACTAAGACATCCTAACCGATCAAGAACACCTAATCATCTNCAGTCCTAATATAAACAAAGTAAAAGAAGATAAACAAGTAAACCACTCGACCTAAGCACTCGATGCAAGCAATCGAGTACAAGATCAAGTGGGGCGATCGAGTACAAGATCGAGTGGGGTGATCGAGTATGCAAGTGAACTATGAACAGCTCGAGGTATTACTCGATGCAGGTTATCGTGTACCTGATCGGGTAAGTGGTCGAGTAAGTAAGGAAAATGTAAGAAATGAATTACGAAAGTTCCTAAGGATGGGGGTAATTTAATCCTAGGTGTTCTAGACCAATACGGATGCCTTACATGCCTCAAGCAATTATTTCATAGACAATGAACCTCTAAAACCTTGTCACCACACTGTCGCACTAGCAACAATCAACCTTGAACATACTACCACACTGTCGCACTAGCAATATGAACAAGCAGGCATTAAGAACAATTCATTTTAGTCAGTATACTTAGACTTATCTGATTTTGTCACTCAAAGTTAAGTATACCTCTAGCATTGACCTAATCAAGCATTTTATCTACTCCTTTCGGCTTGTAGCATTGTAAACGCCCTAGATCTAATCTCAACCTTTCGGTCTGTTGACAACATTAAGAACATCAACCTAGAAGGAAATCTATCAAATATAACAATCAACTAAGACATCCTAACCGATCAAGAACACCTAATCATCTATCCCATCCCTAGAAACTTTGCTACACTACTCGGACATAGAAACGAATAACAAAACAATAGAAATAAACAAAAATAACATTATTAAAGAGATAGAGTAGAGTAGAAAAGAGTATGGGATNAGATCAAGTGGGGCGATCGAGTACAAGATCGAGTGGGGTGATCGAGTATGCAAGTGAACTATGAACAGCTCGAGGTATTACTCGATGCAGGTTATCGTGTACCTGATCGGGTAAGTGGTCGAGTAAGTAAGGAAAATGTAAGAAATGAATTACGAAAGTTCCTAAGGATGGGGGTAATTTAATCCTAGGTGTTCTAGACCAATACGGATGCCTTACATGCCTCAAGCAATTATTTCATAGACAATGAACCTCTAAAACCTTGTCACCACACTGTCGCACTAGCAACAATCAACCTTGAACATACTACCACACTGTCGCACTAGCAATATGAACAAGCAGGCATTAAGAACAATTCATTTTAGTCAGTATACTTAGACTTATCTGATTTTGTCACTCAAAGTTAAGTATACCTCTAGCATTGACCTAATCAAGCATTTTATCTACTCCTTTCGGCTTGTAGCATTGTAAACGCCCTAGATCTAATCTCAACCTTTCGGTCTGTTGACAACATTAAGAACATCAACCTAGAAGGAAATCTATCAAATATAACAATCAACTAAGACATCCTAACCGATCAAGAACACCTAATCATCTATCCCATCCCTAGAAACTTTGCTACACTACTCGGACATAGAAACGAATAACAAAACAATAGAAATAAACAAAAATAACATTATTAAAGAGATAGAGTAGAGTAGAAAA
The DNA here is from genome assembly GCF_000633955.1 of Camelina sativa. Lineage (NCBI taxonomy): Eukaryota > Viridiplantae > Streptophyta > Magnoliopsida > Brassicales > Brassicaceae > Camelina > Camelina sativa. The sequence goes on along the minus strand of NC_025688.1, from coordinate 829,689 downwards.
GAGTATGGGATAAAGATCTAAGAAAAACTACAAAATAAAAGTACAAAAACAAGAAAAATATGTTGAGTCGCTCAGTTCTCTCACAGAAGCTCTCGCTCTTTGGTTTGAGGGTCTGCGGCGTGCTCCTCTGCGAGCTAGGGAAAGAGGGGGTTTATATATGGAAACCCATTTGACCTAGCTTCTCAGACCTGCCCGATGGTCTACTCGATGGGGTACACGAGGCTTGAGTCGGGTAACTCCTCGGGTGGATCTTCGGGTTGCTCCTCGCGCTCTTGAATCCTCTTCGATCGTGTTGGGGTTCGGACTTGTTCTTGTAGCTCGATGGCTACCTCGGGTACATGCTCGAGTTGTCCTTGTTTTTCCCCATTTTTGGTCTTTAGCACCTGTTTTCATCCAATATATGCAAATGCAGAAATGCAACACCCTGAATGCTCTAAAACTTGATTCCTACAGTAAATGGTCTAAAAATGCTAAGTTAGAGGTATGAACAATGCAAAATATGGACAAAAAAGAATGCTAAAAACATGTAAATTAGAGTGTTATCAGACCCCCAAATTTAAATCTTGCTAGTCCTCTAGCAAGGAAGTAAGAAGGTACGGTATGAAAGTGGGGACTCATAACTTTAAAATGCTAACCGAAGGATGCAAGCTATAGTCCTTAAAGATAGTTTAATGGTGCTAAGATCAATCAACATACTTACAAATACTTTTCTATGCTTATTACCATGCATCAATCTAGCTCAACCTCCAACTAAAGATAAGGAACATCTCTTTCACATTCAATTAAGTGTTTGGCGAATTCTTGCAAATGGAAGGTGAATCAAGCTCAATCGGTTTCAAGGGTAAGAAATTTTTATTTTCTTTTCTCTTTTTTTTTTTTTACTTAGAGACTTAGAGCTAATTAATTCTAACCTTAGGAAATTTTCTCTCTTTTTTTTATTCCACAACCCAACCCCAAATAAACATTCTAAGCACCTATCTTTCAAAACTGAATCTATTAGCTAGTTCAAATCTAACTTAGCTAAATCAAGGTTTTTTGTCGTTCTCAATACTCTCAAGGTTTCACAACCTATAGCACAATGAAAAAGGCCTCACTCAACAATTCACAACAAGGTTTGAAAGAAAGGTTTGGGTTCATGGGTAGGACAAATGAATCGGGTTAAACGAAAAGATTGGTAAAAATGGAGTGCTAACCCGAGTTTAGAGTTACCATGAGCAACTATTCAAGTTCCAATGTTCAAGCAAGTGAAGGAAGCATTTAATCGACATAAAGGATCTAAGCAAAGATTTTTCATTTTTTTCCAAAGATTGATCTAGCAACAATGAAATGTGACTAAGGGCTATAGCTTCAATCCTAAAGTTTGATTTTTAAACAAGGTGGTTTTAATCATTGTCCCCTAAGATGCATATCCAACAATCCTATATGAAACAAACTAGACTCAATCCTAATATGCAAATGCAACTACATGGACACTCTCTTTTTTTTTTCTTTTTTTTTTGTTATTTTTTTTTCTTTTTTTTTTTTTAAGATTTTTCAAATTTTTTTTGGTTTTTTTTTAATGCACATAAATGCAGACTCAAATGAATAAAACTAGCATGCAAAAATTTGAAATAAAAATAAGAAAATAAAACACAATGTTAAATACATTCTAGGACCCTCCTCCAAACTTAAATTACACAGTCCCTGTGTAAATAAAAGTTGGAAAAGAATCCAAGAATCACAAAAAACAAAATAAAACTAAATGCAATGTTATATACAAGTGTTGGATGAAATTGGTACCTCATGGGTTGGTGAAGAAGGAGGTTGCAGCAGCCTCCATACACGTGTAGCCAGGGTCGTCGCCGGCTTCAGCAGGTGCCGGTGTTTGCTCGTCAGAGAGCTCAGTAATGTGCACGGACGACTTACTCGGACCAGCATCTGAGGTGGTGATCGAGGGTGGGATCGCGTAGCTCATCGGGTAGGGCATCGGGTAGGGCATAAGAACTGAAGAGAGAAAACACTAAAAACAGGAAAATCATATTTACATACCTGCCTTTGGGATTTCCTCCCAAGTGAGCTTGTTTATATTCGCTAAACTTGACTGTCAATTTATCTCAGACAGGCGCGGGGTCGTCGAGACGCAGGGGTGATTCCTCCTATGTGCCCTCATTTGCCATGTATCTCTTCACTCTCTGCCCATTCACAGTAAATTCCTTCGCATTGCTATCAAGAAGAGTGAGTGCTCCATAGGGCAGAATGTCCTTAATTTCGAATGGTCCCGACCATCTTGACTTGAGCTTCCCAGGGAATAGCCGAAGTCTGGAGTTGAACAGAAGGACTTTTTCTCCAGCTTTTAAATCCTTGTGTCGAATTTTCTTGTCATGAAAGGCTTTGGTTCTTTCCTTGTAGGTTCTCGAATTATCATCGGCCTCTAGCCGTATCTCATCGAGTTCGTGGAGATCCATTACTCTCTTTTCCTGGGCGGTCTTGATATCTAAGTTGAGCAGCTTGGTCGCCCACATTGCTTTGTATTCTACCTCGACCGGAAGGTGGCAGTTTTTCCCGTAAAGAAGCTGGAAGGGTGTTCGCCCTATCAGTGTTTTGTAGGCGGTCCTATAATCCCAAAGTGCATCATCTAGATTGAATGCCCAATCCTTTTTGGTGATTACCACAATTCTAGCTAATATCGCTTTAATCTGTTTGTTGCTCACTTCCACTTGTCCGCTGGTTTGAGGGTGATAAGCCATTGCGACCTTATGCTTGACTCCGTGCTTTTTCAGCAAGCCATCAAAAACTCTGTTAATGAAGTGGGTTCCTCCATCACTGATCACTACTCTTGGGATTCCAAATCTGGAGAAGATAATGTTTTTGAACATTTTTATTACGACCTTGTGATCATTTGTCAGACTGGCGATTGCTTCTACCGATTTCGACACGTAGTCGACAGCCACAAGGATGTACATGTTTCCATCCGAAGGTGGGTTGAAAGGTCCCATGAAATCTATTCCCCAGATATCAAAGATTTCGACTTCTAAGATTGGCTGCTGAGGCATTTCGTTCCGTCGACCTATGTTGCCCATTTTCTTGCACGATTCGCATTTTACTATGAAGAGCTGTGCGTCCTTGAACATCGTTGGCCACCAAAGACCAGCTTGGAGTATCTTTTGGACTGTTTTGAAGGTTGCAAAATGTCCTCCATAGGCGGACCCATGACAGTGCTCCAATACCCCTTGGACTTCCTCCTCTGCTATACATCTTCTGAACAGGCCATCCATACCTTTCTTGTAAAGATAAGGTTCGTCCCAGTAGTAGCTATTTACATCTCTGAAGAACTTTTTCCTTCTGTGAGCGTCATAGACTTTGGGGATTTCTCTACACACCATGTAGTTCACAAAGTCTGAGTACCAAGGGAGTTTAGCTGACTCGATTGCCATCAACTCGATCGACCCGGTTGACTCGGGGATCGACTGGGCTATCGTCTGTCCAATCGTGTGGCTCATTTCCTCCAAGAAGGCGATGTGCATCAGTCTCTCCTCGGGCATCAAATCGTCAATTGGGAGTGGGTCTTCGATTCTCATTCTGGACAAATGGTTTGCCACTCCGTTCTCAATCCCCTTTTTATCCAGGATTTCTATGTCGAATTCTTGCAGAAGAAGGATCCATCTGAGGAGCCTGGGTTTGGTGTCCATTTTCGAATAAATGTACCGTAGGGCTGCATGATCTGTGTGGACAATCACCTTAGAACCGACCAAGTACCTTCTGAACTTTTCGAACGCGAAAACTACAACAAGGAGTTCCTTTTCAGTTGTGGCATACCTCGTTTGGGCATCATCCATGGTCCTGCTATTGTAGTAGATCACATGGAGATGTTTATCTATCCTCTGACCCAGTACTGCTCCTACAGCGTAATCTGAAGCGTCACACATAATCTCGAAGGGATGGTCCCAGTCGGGAGCTTGAACTATTGGTGCGCTCACCAAGGCCTCCTTTATCTTGTTGAAGGCGTCTAAACAGTCTTTGTCGACAACAAACTCCGCTTCCTTGCAAAGTAGCCGCGTTAGAGGTCTTGCGATCTTAGAGAAGTCTTTAATAAATCGCCTGTAAAACCCCGCGTGTCCTAAAAAGCTTCTGACATCTCTTACTGATTTAGGGGGTCGCAGCTGGACCATTACTTCGATCTTGGCCTTGTCGACCTCTATCCCGTTTTCTGAGATCTTGTGTCCTAAAACTATCCCCTCCTGGACCATGAAGTGGCACTTTTCCCAGTATAGCACTAGATCGGTTTCCTCGCACCTTTTTAGCACCTTGCAGAGGTTTGATAGACATGACGAGAAAGAGTCTCCATATACCGAAAAATCGTCCATGAAAACCTCGACCATTTCTTCTATTAAGTCAGAGAAAATAGGCATCATGCATCTTTGGAAAGTTGCGGGAGCGTTGCATAAACCGAAAGGCATTCTTTTGTAGGCAAAAGTCCCATAAGGGCAGGTGAACGTTGTCTTCTCCTGGTCAGCAGGATATATCAGGATTTGGAAAAACCCACTGTACCCGTCTAGGAAGCAGTAGTAAGGGTGGTTAGCCAGTCGCTCCAGCATCTGGTCTATGAAAGATAGGGGGAAATGATCCTTCCTTGAAGATGCGTTGAGCTTCCTGTAGTCAATATACATTCGATGACCAGTTATTGTCCTTGTGGGTATTAGCTCATCTTTCTCGTTCTTGAAGACGGTGATCCCTCCTTTTTTTGGAACGCAGTGCACTGGGGACACCCAAGTGCTATCGGAGATAGGGTAAATAACTCCAGCATCGAGCAGCTTCAGAATCTCCTTTTTGACCACTTCTTTCAGATTTGGATTTAGGCGACGTTGAGGCTCTATACTAGAGTACGATTCATCTTCAAGGTTTATCCGGTGGGTACACAGATCAGGGGATATACCCTTGATATCATCTAAAGTATAACCTATTGCTCTCCTATAATTTCTTAATTGGGTGCAGAGCAATTTCAGCTCCTTTTCAGGAAAGCTAGAGTTAATGATTACTGGATAGGTCGAATTAGGTCCTAAGAAAACGTACCTTAGCCCATCTGGAAGAGGTTTCAGCTCCACTTTAGGCGCCTTAGATTCCAGCCAATCATCCGGTGATTTGGGGTTGCTGCTCGAGGTGATGCCCGATCACTCTACTTGGTGGGGCGATCGGGTTGGTGTTCGGATTGGTTGGTGTCGAGCAACTGCAGGACATGACATAAGAGTTTACGACTGACGTGTCCAGGCTTCTTTCGTTTAGTACCACTTCCTCTTTGTCAGCTTCCCTCACGTTCTCACTTAGCTCTGGTTCGATGACATCTAGATAAGTATTAAGCAACTCTTTGTAGAGCTCCGTTTCTTGATGCACGAATCCCTCCTTACCATCATTTGTCAGTGCCGTTTGCAAACAATCTCCTATCGCTATCTCCTGAAACGACTCATCACACAATCTTTCTAACTCTTCTATCCGGAAGGTTTGCCCAGCTATTGTAGGTTTTTTCATAGTCTCCCGGATGTCAAACTGCATAGTGAGGTCTTCCCCGAGCTTCAGATCGATCTTTCTGTTCCTCACATCAATCATTGCTCCCGCGGTGGCTAAAAATGGTCGGCCCAAGATAAGCTGGTCCCTTGGCTCCACATCCTTTTCCAACACTACAAAGTCGGTTGGTACGTCTACTGACCTTACTTTGACCGGCAGATCTTCCAAAACTCCTCTTGGCGACCTCATAGTACGATCAGCTAGAACCAGATGGATGTCGGTAGGGGTGAATTTCTCAAATCCGAGACGTTTAGCTACAGTGAGTGGCATCAAGCTGACTGATGCTCCCAGATCTCAAAGACATCTTCCGAACTTCAATGGTCCAATCGAGCAAGGTGAGGTAAAAGATCCGGGATCGCTGAGCTTCTTAGGTGCGACAGTCCTCTGGATTATCGCAATGCACTCATGATTGAGTATAACCATCCCCTGTACTTGCTTGATCCGCTCCATAAATGCGTCCTTCAGGAATTTCTGGTAAGGGGGAATCAAAGTGAAGGCGTCCATCAGGGGCATGCGAAGTTCGAGTTCTTGCATCTGTTTTTCGAACAATGCCTTGTACTTCTCCAGTAGTTCCTTGCGAAATCGTCCAGGGAATGGCAGAGGCGGCTTGTAAGGTGGGGGAATGAATTTCCTTTCTTTCTGCTTTTCGTTTCCCGGGTTGTTTGCAGGAGGTGGAGGTACTGGAGGGTCAACCCGATCACCTGTCCGAGTAGTGTGATCGGGTAGAGGATCAGGTTGAGCATCGGGTGAGTGGCTCTGTTGCTCAGCAGGAGTAGTCTGTTCACTAAGATCCTCCGCATCTTGAACATTATTGTCCGCGGTGATGTCTGGTGGTGCTGTTCGAGGGGCTAATTGTCGGCCACTGCGTAAGGCGATCGCCTTTGCAAACTCCGTGTGGCTGTATGATGTGGAAGCCGAGTTATCTGTACACCTGGATTCTTGATCCCAATGCATCAAATTGTTTATGCAGTTCTTGGAAATTGGCTGATAGACGACATGCGAGATTGTCGAAGCGTGCATTAATGCTAATCATGTCAGTCTTCTGAGTGTATAGGACTGTGTGCATCAAGGATAGAAAATCCAGCGAAGACGAACTCGATGGGGGTATCGGGTGCTGCATCGGGTTTGTGTAAGGTATAGTCAGGTTCGGCCTGAAGTTGTTGTACCCTCTGTTGTGCCCTCCTTGGTTTTTGATGTAGTTAACATCCTCTAGCTGCATAGTCTCTCCATCTTGTTGTTGAAACTGCTCTTCCTCTGATATAGCATGTACATGCTTCTGCTGGTTGAGGAGCTGATCGAGCTTGTCATTGAGGGCTTTCATGTCCCTCTTGTACTTGGCATCTTCCTCTCCTGTAGATCGCACAGAGCGATCATAATCCTCATTGTAGTTGCCATCAGATTAAGCCAAGTTCTCAACTAGGTCCCAACCTTCATCAACATCCTTGTTGAGGAAGTTACCATTGCTTGCGGTGTCCAGCAACATCTGTATCTTGGGTACCACTCCTCTGTAGTAATGAAGCATTACTGAAACCGTGATGTGGACATCGAGTAGTGTACCCCTTGAAACGTTCCCAAGCTTCATTGAACGTTTCGTTGTTCCTCTGTACAAAGTTGGAAATTTCATTTCGCAGCCTTGCGGTTTTGGAGTTTGAGAAGAATTTGGTCAGGAATGCCTTCCTGCACGCTTCCCAAGTGGTGATGGATTCCTTAGGGAGCGATTTCTCCCAGATGTGTGCTTTATCTCCCAAAGAGAATGGGAAAAGCCTGAGCTTGAATCCATCTTCACTAACTCTATTTATCTTAGTTAGGCTACAGAGCCTATCAAATTCATCCAGATGATCCAATGGGTCCTCTATTGGCAGTCCATGAAACTTGTTGCTCTATATCATCTGGATGAGACTACTCTTTATCTCAAAATTGTTGTTCTGCACAACTGGTGGCACAATGCCATTCCTCTGAGTGTGAGTAGTCGGAGAATCTCCTGCTCCTATGTTGGTCCTTGCTTGAGGAGCTGGTGGACTGTTCTGATTATTCATCGTCTCCTCAATGGTTGCTAGTTCCGGTTGAACTGGTTGTTGTCTGAGTAGCCGAGGTCTGTCGATGTTGTCGATGAAAGGACTCAGGTTCTGGCTACCTCTGGATCATGTTTGCATGCACATGCAAGTATCCGAGTGTGTACACGAGAATCAACTCGATCTAGGTGATCGAGTGACGGGTCGGGTGGGTGCTCGGGTTGTACCTGAGATTCAAAACAAACAAAAGCGAAAGCAAACAAGTCAGTTTCCCAAACAAATATAAACAAACGAACTTGATCTAGCAAGTCCTGAAATCCTAAACGTAGCAAAATTAAACAACCAAATGGCAACGGCGCCAAATTGATAGACTAGTTTTTCACCAAGGGTATCAATATCCTATGCAGTTGTAGTACAAAAGGTTATCAATCCAAATGGTTGTTATGCTAGCAGATAGGATGCAATCAGAGTCAAGCAAGTCAAGCCAAGTAATAGAGGGGGTTTGGTTCTAATAGTCCTAATATAAACAAAGTAAAAGAATATAAACAAGTAAACCACTCGACCTAAGCACTCGATGCAAGCAATCGAGTACAGGATCGAGTGGGCAAGTGAACTATGAACAGCTCGAGGTATTACTCGATGCAGGTTATCGTGTACCTGATCGGGTAAGTGGTCGAGTAAGTAAGGAAAATGCAAGAAATGAAATACGAAAATTCCTAAGGATGGGGGTAATCGAATCCTAGGTGTTCTAGACCAATACAGATGCCTTACATGCCTCAAGCAATTATTTCCTAGACAATGAACCTCTAAAACCTTGTCACCACACTGTCGCACTAGCAACAATCAACCTTGAACATATTACCACACTGTCGCACTAGCAATATAAACAAGCAGGCATTAAGAACAATTCATTTTTGTCAGTATACTTAGACTTATCTGATTTTGTCACTCAAAGTTAAGTATACCTCTAGCATTGACCTAATCAAACATTTTATCTACTCCTTTCGGCCTGTAGCATTGTAAACGCCCTAGATCTAATCTCAACCTTTCGGTCTGTTGACAGCATTAAGAACATCAACCTAGAAGGAAATCTATCAAACATAACAATCAACTAAGACATCCTAACCGATCAAGAACACCTAATCATCTATCCCATCCCTAGAAACTTTGCTACACTACTCGGACATAGAAACAAATAACAAAACAATAGAAATAAACGAAAATGACATTATTAAAGAGATAGAGTATAGTAGAAAAGAGTATGGGATAAAGATCTAAGAAAAACTACAAAATAAAAGTACAAAAACAAGAAAAATATGTTGAGTCGCTCAGTTCTCTCACAGAAGCTCTCGCTCTCTGGTTTGAGGGTCTGGGGCGTGCTCCTCTGTGAGCTAGGGAAAGAGGGAGTTTATATATGGAAACCCATTTGACCTAGCTTCCCAGACCTGCCCGATGGTCTACTCGATGGGGTACACGAGGCTTGAGTTGGGTAACTCCTCGGGTGGATCTTCGGGTTGCTCCTCGCGCTCTTGAATCCTCTTTGATCGTGTTGGGGTTCGGACTTGTTCTTGTAGCTCGATGGCTCCTTCGGGTNATTCCTAAGGATGGGGGTAATCGAATCCTAGGTGTTCTAGACCAATACAGATGCCTTACATGCCTCAAGCAATTATTTCCTAGACAATGAACCTCTAAAACCTTGTCACCACACTGTCGCACTAGCAACAATCAACCTTGAACATATTACCACACTGTCGCACTAGCAATATAAACAAGCAGGCATTAAGAACAATTCATTTTTGTCAGTATACTTAGACTTATCTGATTTTGTCACTCAAAGTTAAGTATACCTCTAGCATTGACCTAATCAAACATTTTATCTACTCCTTTCGGCCTGTAGCATTGTAAACGCCCTAGATCTAATCTCAACCTTTCGGTCTGTTGACAGCATTAAGAACATCAACCTAGAAGGAAATCTATCAAACATAACAATCAACTAAGACATCCTAACCGATCAAGAACACCTAATCATCTATCCCATCCCTAGAAACTTTGCTACACTACTCGGACATAGAAACAAATAACAAAACAATAGAAATAAACGAAAATGACATTATTAAAGAGATAGAGTATAGTAGAAAAGAGTATGGGATAAAGATCTAAGAAAAACTACAAAATAAAAGTACAAAAACAAGAAAAATATGTTGAGTCGCTCAGTTCTCTCACAGAAGCTCTCGCTCTCTGGTTTGAGGGTCTGGGGCGTGCTCCTCTGTGAGCTAGGGAAAGAGGGAGTTTATATATGGAAACCCATTTGACCTAGCTTCCCAGACCTGCCCGATGGTCTACTCGATGGGGTACACGAGGCTTGAGTTGGGTAACTCCTCGGGTGGATCTTCGGGTTGCTCCTCGCGCTCTTGAATCCTCTTTGATCGTGTTGGGGTTCGGACTTGTTCTTGTAGCTCGATGGCTCCTTCGGGTACATGCTCGAGTTGTCCTTGTGTTTCCCCATTTTTGGCTCTTTAGCACCTGTTTTCATCCAATATATGCAAATGCAGAAATGCAACACCCTAAATGCTCTAAAACTTGATTCCTACAGTAAATGGTCTAAAAATGCTAAGTAAGAGGTATGAACAATGCAAAATATGGACAAAAAAGAATGCTAAAAACATGTAAATTAGAGTGTTATCACATCCCTACTACTGTTTCCTTGATGGGTATAGTGGATTCTTCCAAATCCCTATCCACCCAAATGATCAGGAAAAGACAACATTTACTTGTCTTTATGGTACTTTTGCCTACAGGCGCATGCCATTTGGTTTGTGCAATGCTCATGCTACCTTTCAAAGGTGCATGACATCAATTTTCTCGGATTTGATTGAGGAGTTAGTGGAAGTGTTTATGGACGACTTCTCTGTATACGGTTCCACTTTCTCCTCCTGTTTGTTGAAGATGTGTAGGGTACTGACGCGATGTGAGGAGACGAACCTCGTGCTGAACTGGAAGAAATGCCACTTCATGGTTGAGGAAGGGATCGTTCTGGGACACAAGATTTCTGAGAAAGGAATTAAGGTTGACAAAGCTAAGATTGAGGTCATGGTTCAGCTTCAACCTCCCAAGACAGTGAAGGACATCAGAAGCTTTCTGGGACATGCTGGGTTTTACAGGAGATTCATCAAGGACTTCTCAAAAATTGCGAGACCTTTGACAAGGTTGTTGTGCAAGGAGGTTGAGTTCAAATTCGATGCAGCATGTTTGTAAGCTTTCAGCAAGATCAAAGAGGCCTTGGTTTCAGAACCCATAGTGAAAGCTCCGAATTGGGATCATCCGTTTGAGATTATGTGTGATGCTTCAGTCTTCGCAGTTGGAGCAGTTCTGGGACAGCGTATTGACAAGAAGCTTCATGTCATCTACTACGCGAGTCGCACCTTGGATGAGACTCAAGGAAGGTATGCTACGACAGAGAAGGAACTCCTAGCAGTTGTGTTTGCATTCAAAAAATTCAGGAGTTATCTGGTTGGTTCGAAGGTCATTGTGTACACCGATCATGCTGCTCTAAGACACATTTACTCGAAAAAGGATCCCAAGCCAAGACTGTTGAGGTGGATCTTGCTTCTTCAGGAGTTTAACATAGAGATAGTTGACAAGAAAGGCATAGAAAACGGAGTTGCAGATCATTTGTCTAGAATGAGGATTGAAGATGCTGTCCCCATAGACGATTCAATGCCTAGGGAACAACTTCTGGTCGCCCAGGCTTGTGAGCCGATGCATGACACAGGGGTTGAGAACCTCAGAATCAGATGCATGGCGATCACTTCTGAGATTCCACCATGGTATGCAGATGTTGTGAACTACAAGGTTTGTGGGGAAGTTCATGATGACATGGATCCCTACAGGAAGAAAAAGTTTTTCAGAGAGGTCAACCACTACTTCTGGGATGAACCCTATATGTACAAGAGAGATTCTGATGGTCTGTTCAGAAGATGCATAGCAGAAGGGGAACTGCAGGGAGTGCTTGAACACTGTCACGGTTCCAATTATGGAGGTCACTTCGCCACATTCAAGACAGCTCAGAAGGTTCTCCAAGCAGGTCTCTGGTGGCCAACCTTGTTCAAGGACACTCACAGTTTCATCACCAAGTGNAGGAAGGTATGCTACGACAGAGAAGGAACTCCTAGCAGTTGTGTTTGCATTCAAAAAATTCAGGAGTTATCTGGTTGGTTCGAAGGTCATTGTGTACACCGATCATGCTGCTCTAAGACACATTTACTCGAAAAAGGATCCCAAGCCAAGACTGTTGAGGTGGATCTTGCTTCTTCAGGAGTTTAACATAGAGATAGTTGACAAGAAAGGCATAGAAAACGGAGTTGCAGATCATTTGTCTAGAATGAGGATTGAAGATGCTGTCCCCATAGACGATTCAATGCCTAGGGAACAACTTCTGGTCGCCCAGGCTTGTGAGCCGATGCATGACACAGGGGTTGAGAACCTCAGAATCAGATGCATGGCGATCACTTCTGAGATTCCACCATGGTATGCAGATGTTGTGAACTACAAGGTTTGTGGGGAAGTTCATGATGACATGGATCCCTACAGGAAGAAAAAGTTTTTCAGAGAGGTCAACCACTACTTCTGGGATGAACCCTATATGTACAAGAGAGATTCTGATGGTCTGTTCAGAAGATGCATAGCAGAAGGGGAACTGCAGGGAGTGCTTGAACACTGTCACGGTTCCAATTATGGAGGTCACTTCGCCACATTCAAGACAGCTCAGAAGGTTCTCCAAGCAGGTCTCTGGTGGCCAACCTTGTTCAAGGACACTCACAGTTTCATCACCAAGTGTGATGCTTGTCAGAGGATGGGCAACATCACAAGGAGGAACGAGATGCCACAGAATCCGATCCTTGAAGTGGAGATATTTGATGTTTGGGGTATAGACTTCATGGGACCTTTCAACCCTCCATCAAATGGTAATGTCTATATTCTGGTGGCAGTTGATTACGTTTCCAAGTGGGTTGAAGCCATTGCCAGTCCTACCATTGATCACAAGGATGTTCTGAAGCTGTTCAAAAGTATAATTTTTCCAAGGTATGGGATACCCAGAGCGGTAATCAGTGATGGTGGAACTCACTTCATCAACAAGGTGTTTGAGAGTATGCTGCGAAAGTATGGGGTCAAGCACAAGGTGTCTACTGCATATCACCCTCAGACCAGCGGGCAGGTTCAAGTCTCGAATAAGCAAATCAAGGGTATCTTGTCAAGGATTGATGGGGTTTCGAAGAAAGATTGGTCCGTCAAGTTGGATGAGACTCTCTGGGCGTATTGGACAGCTTTCAAAGCGCCGATAGGAAGAACACCATTTCAGTTCATCTATGGTAAAGCATGTCATCTCCCTGTAGAGGTTGAGTATAAAGCACTCTCGGCTATCAAGTTGCTGAACTTGGAAATTGACACAGCTCAGGCTAAGAGAACTCTTGACATCCACGAGTTGGAAGAAATAAGACTTCATGCTTATGAGAGTTCCAATATTTACAAGGAAACGACAAAGAATTTTCATGACAAGAAAATTATTGTCAAGGAGCTCAAGCCTGGAGATCAGGTTTTGCTGTTCAATTCCAGACTTAAGTTATTTCCTGGAAACCTTAAGTCTAGGTGGTCTATAATTAAACCCCCCCCTTCTTTCCTCTCTTCACTCGAGCACACCCTCCCTATAATTAAACCCCCTCCCTTCATTCTCCCCACCCACCAACCATTTTCTATCAACTTCACTCTCTATCCTTTGCCTAGTCCGAGACCAGCTACTATCTCACTCCCGATCGAGCCGTCTTCATTCAACCCGGTCGAACCACCGTCGTCATCGACTGTCCAACTGTTCCACTCGATCCTCCACGAGACTCACTCGAGCCATTGCACGCCGTCACTCTCCGCCATCCCGGGACAGTGTCCGTTCGAGCCGTCAAACTGAAGGTCCACTCGAGCTGGATCTGGAACTCTCGCTCGAGTTGCCGACCCGTCACCACTTGACCCTCCACGTTTGAGCGGTACTACGCCGACTCGACCCCGCCGAATCAACCCTGCACGTACCACGCCGACTCGACCTTGCACGTACCACACTGACTCGACCAGCGTGAAGCTGCTGACCGCCAAACTTCTTCAATTGAGTTCTCAATCGAGCCAGTCTCGTCAATCCTATCAAAGCTACTCCGGTCGACCCAATCTTACTCCACATGCTCCCGCTCTCTACACCGTCACGCGCTGACACTCGAGCCAACACGTTGCGACTTGACCCCAGTGTACTGTTCACGTTCTGACTCGATCCGAAGAACTCGCCACGCTCGAGCCGACCAGTTTTGCCACCGACCCCGACCTGTCACGTGATTGGAAGCGCCACGACATTTACTTCGTCGAAAACAAAGGCGATGAACCTGAGAAGTCTAGTGTTGCGTTACTTCCCGAAGGCGGTTGCCAGTGCATTTTACGCCAAGGATGTTAAGGGATACATTACGTACGGCAAACCTGAGATGATCGATCTAGCACTAAAGGGACTCTCGTTCACTGCCATGGATTGCACCGCATTGCAAGGTGACATGTTCAACACTCCTGTCTCACTCTACCTTCTCAACTACATTCTGTCCTACAAAACTTGGGTTTCAAGACTCAACAAAAACAGCACCCCTGGCGTAATGTGTATGGGAGGCGTAGTGACTTGGTTTCTTGAGGCTGCTGGTGTACCCCTACAATCCGAGCCGCACCCACCATGCTGGATAGACATAAACAACTTGCGGCAGCTACGAACTTTGGAATGGGCTTGAGGAATGGACGATTACTCTACAAGTTCGTGCATCCTGCGGTCGGTCCCTCGAGGTTACTCCCCCCTTGCGTCGACTTGACTACAATCTTGATCGGAGAGCATATCGAGTTCATCCCTCCCGCAGATACCCTATACAATTCTGAAGCTGATGAGGAACATGTTGACGTCGCGGAAGAAGGAGCTGATCCGATGGAGGAAGACGCAGTTTAGTACTGCCCTGAGCAATTCTACTTTGAGGAGTACTCTGAACAAAGAATGGGCAAAGGGGTCAAAGCAGCTCATGAACGCCTCAACAAGCTTCAGCGATGGGGGAAGGCAAGAGACAAGGCACTCAGCAGCTTCACCAAGACTTTCACGAACTTCATGCGTAAGTTTAGCTGCTCGACTTCCACAACCGCCATCCCTAGGTCTATCCCCGAGGAAGAAAGACCCATGCCAGGATGTGCCTCCGCGACCCTAGAGCGAGAACCTTCTCTGATTCCCTCTCCAGCAAGTCAATCTTCATATGTGCCTCGGGAGCGTCAGCCTTCACCCGCTCCTTCACGCCATTAATTGTTGTCTAAACACTCCAAATTCATCCTGAACTCTTACAATTAGTCAAATGCATTGNGTAGACGCGGTTCGCGAGGTTCTAGAGCCTCCTCTAGTCACCGATCAACGCGTCGTTCTGCAGCTCGAGATGAGCATGAGGTTGAGGTTGAGGTTGAGCAGCAAGTTGAAGCTCAGGGTGAACATCAGGGTATGCACGGGGTTGAGCAACAAATCGAACAACAAGGTGATTATCAGCCTACAGAGGTTGTTGTATTGGTATCGGACCATGGTGAGTCCAGAGTCGATGACATGCAGTGTGACGAGCAGCCGAACATGTACCAGAACACGCAAGCGGTTGAGTAGCAAGTCGACCAACCAGCTGAGGTCACTCCCACGGATCCCGAACAAGGCGAAGGACAAAGTCAGTATCACGCTCCACCTTGGGCGAGCACGGACTCCTTCTTCTACTACTAAGGTACTCCTACCTTCTCTTTTTAAATACCATTTCATTCATGCATTGTTTTTGCTGTGATTCTCAAATCCTTCTGCGAATTTCTCTTACACAGGAGACTGTGTAATTTAAGTTTGGGGGAGGGTTTGAGATGATGTTGTGTTTTGTGATTCTTATTTCATATTTTTGTATCATATCTTGTTTGAGTGTGCATTCATTTATTTGCATAGAAAAACCAAAAAAATTGAAAAAAAAATGAAAAATAATTTCTACAAAAATAGAGTGTTCATGTAGTTTGGAAACACATATGTTTGGTTGGCGAATGATGAATGATGTATGGAATGGTAACTTATGAATGAATGGATGGCAGGGTGTTTCAATTCCCCTTATGTTGTTGTAATATAAGAGGTGTCAATCCAATCTGAGTGTTTGTGAACAATCAAGATGTGCATATAAGTCTAAGTCAAGCCAGATATAAAGGATGTTTGTCACTAACAACCTATTGCAGAATGTAAAAGCTGAATGGACAAGATACTAAATGTAATGGAACAGAATGATTATGGCAATAATGAAACTAGAACAGAGATCAAACTATAGTAATGCAAGTAATGAACTAATGCAAGACAAGTAATGAACAGGACACTAAGTGAATGCAACAGAAATGCAACTAAAATGAAACAGGAAGTGAGACAGGACAACTACAAAGCATAAACAAGAATTCTGGGGATGAACTCGAGCAAGCACTCGATCGAGTGTAGATCGAGTGCAGGGTCGAGCTGGACAAATACGCAAAATAGAGCAACAGAAGAAAAACAGAGCAATACCAAAACGAATCAAACAACAATCAAACAACAGGATTTAAGCTTAGAAATCAATAAACAAGGAAGGTCTTGAGGAGGGATTCATGGGCTGGACTAATGATTGAGGTCATCTAACTTGGTCAACAAATCTCAAACAACTTGAGTTAATCTCTAGACATATATTTCTAAGACAAATTTAATCCATTCTCATGGCAAGAAACAATCAAACTCATGCATCTCTAGACTTGTTCTCACAAAGTAAAGAATCTACATAAGCAGGCATTAAGCAATATGTCAAATACCAAACAAGACCTCTAATCTCTTAGCAAGTCTAATGGTAAGCTCTAGATCTCTTAGCAAGTCTAAACAAAAACGAATATTAACCTTACATAATAAGGAAAGTGGAAATTGAAACCACTTGCTTGTTGACATGCGTTATTGCCTGCGAAAGTTTAGCAATGGAGTATGGAGAATGTAAAATTTTATTATATGACGTATAAGTTGTTAATTGATTTTTGTTTTGTAGTTGAGAACCTAGATGAAACATGCATTATTGTGAGTGTAAATATGTGATCAGGATGGAATGCAACCCTTATGATGTTGTAGCATAAAGGATGTCAATCCATAAAGGGTGATTATGCAAGAACTCAAGATGCAGACATATATTCAAGTTAAGCCAAGTATGAATGATGGTTTAACTAACAACCTAATGACAGAATGATAAATGTAATAAACTAATAACTTAAACAGTACTAATGCTAATGGTAAATGAAATAAAACAAGGCAAGAACAGTGCAATGATAGAGCAAATGCAAATTAAACTAAACAAGAATGAAACAGAGCATAAACAAAACCAAGCTAGATGTGCTCGACTATGTGCTCGACCAGACAGTACGGACTGTGGGTCGAGTACTCAGAATAAAGAACAGAAACAAATCAAAAAACTTTAGCAGATCAGAAAGTAAATAAGCAAGATGAAATTAACAGATAATCAATAAACAAGGTAGGCTCTCAGAGATGGATTCATGGGCTAATCTAAAGTTATGGCTTCTTAAACTGATCAACAAACCTCAAACAATGAGCTATCTCTAGACAATGATCTCATAAACTTACTAATCCATTCTCATGACAATAGCAATCAAGTTTAGTAACATCCTAACCCAACTCTCATTTGTGAAACCAAACTAAACAGGCAATACAGATTCAGATCATTATATGTCAAAAACCACCCTAGACAACTAATCTCTTAGGCTAGGCATAGTAATCTCCAACAGATGCATTATCTGTTCCACCTTATGACACAGAGAAGAGAGTAATTTCTAGTTAATATTTCTGACTATAGTTATGTCCATGTCCATGTAAAAGGGAGACCGAGAAAGAAAGAAATAGATAGCGGTCAAACCTGTCAGTTGTACAACTAATAGCTCCACATACACTTTTCGACGTATGTGTGTAAAAATGTGGACGAATTCTCCAAGTTCTTTTCCCGAAACTGTAGTGCATGTTTTCTTGGGTTCTACTTGAAATGCGTCCTTAAGGTAGAGGTTGATCGCGTCCCTCCTTGTTGCCAAACCAGCTTCCTTATCCAATATAACAGATGGGAACTCCCAAAGACCAGCAAGCAGACCCTCTTCAGGTCTCTTTACAAGAACAAATCTACCTCCTGATTGGTTTCTCTCCAGGTTCAGTATTTCCAAAACACATACGGAACAAAAGTCGCACCTTGGCTTGGCCTTGACCACTTTTGTAGGATAATTTGTCATGGAAATGATTCTATTCTCCAGGGAAAGTGAATATGCACGGCATTGGCTGGAAACAGGACAAGAAGAGCAACTTGGCTTTGAAACAGTACATAGAGTAGCACCAAGCTCCATCAGAGATTGGTTGAAATCTCCAGGACGTGAAGGATCCACTAGCTGGGCAGCTAGTTTCCTGACAAAGAGAAATTATTTATTTATCCTCTATTTTATTATTGTCTCAATAGTAAGACATCCAAGAAAAATGCAAAAGTTTTTTCACCAAAAATTCCTGGCTGTAAGCCGGTCTTTTGGATTAGCTGAGATGGCCTTTAGTCTAGCAAGCACTCTTATCAAGTTTCCATCAACAACAGGTACCGCCTGGAACAGAATAAGTGCCAAAAGATGTAAGGATAGTTACTTAATGTCTTACATATATGACTGAAAAAAATAAAACTGACTAAGCTATTGAAAGCAATAGAGGCAATTGCTCCCTAGACAACCTAAACATTGGTATGATGCAAGGAAGCTTAAAATCTTATCTTAATTTCTCAGAACAAGAACATCATAGAGAACAGCAAATTTGGAAGAGATATTTAAACAATCAATCTTGATCAATCTAAACAGCCATAACCCTAAACTAACATAATCCATCTCTAAAATCCTAATCCACTACTCAGAAACACAAAACATGATGAACAAGAACACAAACCCAGAAAATGATAAAACTAACATGAGTGATGTTTAAACCCAGAAACACAAAGCATGATGAACAAGAGATTGGATTAGCTTAGAAGTGATGTTCATTGTTTAGGGACGGTTTACTTGTGGCATGTGAAACACGCTATAGACTAAGATACTCCACCGACATCAATTATCCTATCCTTAGGACTTCTTTTTTTCTGATTTTTATTACATTCTTGGAACCGTTTCTGATCTTGCAATTTGATTCTTGTTTAGACTCGTTTCTATTTTTATTCATTTTCGCTACTTGTCTTGCATTCTCGTTTCTAGTTCTGTGACTCATTTCCATTTTGCATTTTGACCATTCTAGGATTGTTAGAAAAACAATCTATTTGAATTGGCTTGACTTGTGATTGCTTGATAACTATAGAGATTGGTAATGGCTGTTACTTGTGGCTATAGAGATTTTGACTTTAAAATTTTAGCTGTAGAGAATTTGGCTGTAAATGCTTTGACTGTAAAAACTTTTACTGTTAAAATCTGATTGTTTATCAACAATTGGTAACGGCTGTTACTTGTGGCTATAGAGATTTTGACTTTAAAATTTTAATCGTAGAGAATTTGGCTGTAAATGCTTTGACTGTAAAAACTTTTACTGTTAAAATCTGATTGTTTATCAACAACTTCTAAAGTTGTAGCTGTTATTTTTAATTTTTTATTAATAATAAACAGAAATTATAGCAGAATATAATTCATAACAATTTAATAACAGAAATAAATTTTATTAATGTTAAATTAAATTTTTTTAAATGTATGTCAATAAAATATGTGATTTTGATTGAAAATTTTATTTTCTTTTGTTTTTGGTGATTGATTTTTAATTGTTTTGAATGTTTTTTATATTGAGTAGTAATATGACCAGTCAAAAATCCATTAAACACTAGCCAATGTATTGTGTTGAATGTTATTCTCTTATTAATGATGAATTTTATAAACTCTTTTACATCATTATTAATGATGATGATGGAAAAATAAAAATAAAAATATTGATATGGATCTTAAAAGAAAGAGAAGAAAATAAGAATAATTAATTTGTAAAAATAAAATATGTAATATATATATATATTTTTTTGGAGAGCTTTTAAATATAATAGGGAGAAAAAAAGAATGCTTTTAAAATTAGCTGATTTTATAGCGTTGGTGCTTTTAAAAAAGAAGGAAAAAACTAAAGTAGCTATTAAAACTTAAAAAAATAATAAAGTCATAAATGCCTGATTAGCAAATAAAATGTTTTTACAACTTTTAAATGCTTTTAAAGTGTTAGAAGCCTTCACCAATTGGAGCCTAAATTCTTCATGTACCTTGGGACTCATTCGCTAGTGTGGGCGATTAGAAAGGACGGTTCCCGGAACAAAATCAATCTGATGTTGAATATCACGAAGGGAAGGTAACCCATTTGGTAAATCAGATGAAAATATATCAGTAAACTCAGCCAATAAACTCTTTACCCATGGAACTGCCGTTGGCGAAGTCACTGAAGCCTTTGAGACGGAATTAGCTGCTAGTAACACCACCGCAAAGCCAACATGTTTAAATTCTTCCTCAAACACTGCAGAAGAACAAAACAACACATTATCAATTCATGGGGTGACAACTTCCTGCTTTGGATCGGTCTTCTCGGAAAGAAGTGCCAGTGTTGACACGTCCGGACTTGGAAGCAACATAATCCTGCGATTATCAAAAACAAAACTATAAATGTTTGTTTTGCCACTATGAGAGATGTCACGATCATACTGCCAAAGACGACCCAACAACGGATGTCCTACGTTAAAAATTTGAAATAAATTGAAACTGACTATTTTTGTGGTGTGGTGGTGAATGATGTATGGAATGATGACTTATGAATGAATGGATGTCAGGGTGTTTCAATTCCCCTTATGCAATTGTAGTATAAGAGGTGTCAATCCAATCTGAGTGTTTGTGAACAATCAAGATGTGCATATTAGTCTAAGTCAAGCCAGATCTAAAGGTTGTTTGTCACTAACAATGCTATGATGAAATGGAAAGTGCAGAAAGTAAAACTACAAGAACTAGGAGCTAAATGCAAATGGAACAGAGTGATTATGACAAACAGAAATAGAAACTATGGAAATGCAAGTATTGAACTAATGCAAGGTAAGTAATGAACAGGATACTAAATGAATGCAACAGAAATGCAACTAGGGTGAAACAGGACAAACACAAATCATAAACACAAGTTCTGGGTTGGAACTCGAGCAAGCACTCGATCGAGTGCTGATCGAGTGCAGGGTCGAGCTGGACAAATACGCAAAACAGAGCAACACAAGAAAAACAGAGCAATACCAAAACGAATCAAACAACGATCAAACAACAGGATTTAAGCTAAGAAATCAATAAACAAGGAAGGTCTTGAGGAGGGATTCATGGGCTGGACTATGATTGAGGTCATCTAACTTGGTCAACAAATCTCAAACAACTTGAGCTAATCTCTAGACATATATTTCTAAGACATGTTTAATCCACTCTCATGGCAAGAAACAATCAAACTCATGCATCTCTAGACTTGTTCTCACAAAGTAAAGAATCTACACAAGCAGGCATTAAGCAATATGTCAAAAATCAAACAAGACTTCTAATCTCTTAGCAAGCCTAATGATAGTCTCTAGATCTAGCCTTATCTATGCTCCTTAGACATTGGTGTGATGCTAAGAGGCTTGAAATCAGATCCTACCCTCTCAGATATAGGATCAGCATTAAGAACATCTAGCCTAGAAGAGATCTACAACAATCAAGCTTGACCAAATCAAACAAACCTCAAACACAACCCAGCCTAACCCATCCTCAAGATCCTAAGCAACTACTCACAACCATACATGATGAACATCAAAATCATAAACCCAGAAAATACTGAAACTTGCATCATTAGAAAGATAAATCAAAGATCTACAATATTGAAGAAAGAACCAAACTCAAATTCTCAATATTAAGAAAGTTATGAAACCAACAATATTGAAGAATTTAGTCTTTTTCTCCCTTTAAAAGAAGTACAAGATCTAAGAAAATAAAAGTGCAAAAGGAATAATTCTAAAAAAGATAAAAACTAGGTTTTTGACTCTCTAAAAAGATGGACTCTTTTGGTGGCTGCAGATACATGCTCTTATATAGAAAAATGTAGTGGAAGCCCTAAAAATGCTAGAAGACAAAATAGCCAGGCGGCTCGACCAACTCGACCTGATGCTCGGTCGAGTGACCGGTCGAGTTGGCTCCTCTTGTGCTCCTCCCACTCGGTCGAGTCCCTCTCAGCACACGGTCGAGTGTCTGGTCGAGTGGGCAGTCGAGTTGGACTCCGGACCTTGGTTCTTCAGCCTTAGCTCTCTTGCTTTCTCCTCATGATTGCTTCACTTCTCCTCAGCATTGCTTCCATGCTCCTTAAGCTCCA
>NC_025688.1:799239-804278 GCF_000633955.1 Camelina sativa | reverse complement strand
TGCACTCTTCAGCTCAGCAATCTCCTTTTTTAGGCCCTTGATGGACTTAGCCATATTGGTCACCTTCTTCTTAAGCTTATCAAACCTCTTCCCATGCCACTTGCTCCACTTTTGTAGGAGAGTCAACCTCTTGCTAGTCTCTCTCACTCCTCTACTATCCCTTGGGTTGGGCTCATAATCTTCAAAGTAAAATTGCTCCTCCCCATCAGCCATTTGCACATCTCCAGCTTCATCAACTCTAGGTTGAAACTATCCCATCAAACAAGAACTCATCAGCTGGCCAAAGAGCTGGTATTGTGCCTCCTGCTGTAGCCAATAATAATTATGAAATCAAGAGTGGATTAATCTCCATGATACAAGCCAACAAATTTCATGGGTTGCCAATGGAGGATCCTCTAAATCACCTTGATGAGTTTGACAGAATATGTGGACTCACAAAAATCAATGGAGTAAGTGAAGATGGCTTCAAGTTAAGGCTATTCCCATTTTCTCTTGGAGACAAAGCTCATCTATAGGAGAAGACTCTTCCTACTGGATCTATAACCACATGGGATGCATGCAAGAAAGCTTTTCTAGCCAAGTTCTTCTCCAATGCAAGGACTGCTAGGTTGAGGAATGGAATTTCTGGGTTTGCTCAAAGGAATAATGAGAGCTTTTGTGAAGCTTGGGAGAGGTTTAAAGGATTCCAGACTCAGTGTCCTCACGATGGCTTCAGCAATGAGTCACTCCTTAGCATCTTGTATAGAGGAGTAATTCCCAAGATCAGGATGCTTCTTGATACAACCTCTAATGGAAACTTCCTCAACAAGAATGTGGAAGAAGGATGGGAATTAGTTGAGAATCTTGCTCAATCTGATGGCAATTATAATGAGGACTATGATAGGACCATAAGGAGCTCCTCAACTGATCAAGAGGACAAGTATAAGAAGGATTTGAAGATGGTCAATGAGAAGCTTGACAAGATCCTCCTCAGCCAATCCAAGTCCATTCACTTCATTGGTGAAGAGGAAGCTCCAGTTCAAGAGGGGGAGCCTGAATTTGCTGAGTTGTGCTACATGCAGAACCAGGGAGGATTCAAAGGCTACAACCAAGGAGGTTTCAAGAACAACAATCTCTCTTATAGGAGCACCAATGTGGCCAACCCTCAAGACCAGGTCTATCCACCTCCTCAACCTCAACAGCAACAAAACTACATCCCCAAGCAGCAACACCAAGTGTTCCAGCCCCAATTGTGTCCCCCACCAGGGTTTCAGACTAACCAAGGCCAGGAACAAGACTTAAGAGCAATGATGCAACAGTTGTTGATTGGGCAAACACAAGGCAAGATTGAGGAAGCCAAGCAGTTTGCTGAGTTGAATCAAAGGCTCACATCACAGTACAATGATCTGAACATGAAGTTTGAAGGTCTCAACTCCAGAATGAAGTATATGGAGAGTAACATTGCCTCTACTTCAGCTCCTAAACCCAACCAACTCCCTGGAAAAGCTGTTCAAAATCCAAGGGAGTTCACTGCAAAAGCCATTCATATCTCTGATGAGGAAGTCACTGAGGACAGTGAAGTCCAAGTTTGGGGGAATTCATTAGTTACTGAAGCCCCAAGTGACGTTTGTGCAAAGCAACTGGAGTCCGTTATTGCACTCGACCAAGTACTCGAACAGCCACTCGACCGAGTGCATGCTCGAGTGGTCGATCGAGTTGCAGACTCAGAAGCTGTCAAGCCTGCTAAGTACATTCCTCCTGCTTACAAGCCACCTCTTCCATTCCCAGGACGTTTCAAAGCACAAAAGATTAAGGAGCTTAGGGAAATCATTGAGAGAAAGGAGATGATGGCTAAGCAACAAGAAGAAGAGAGGGTTTTAAAGGAAGAAGCTGTGGTTGAGGAAGTGTTGGCCATACAAGAGATCACCATTGCTTACCAAGAAGAAGAGAGAGGACCTGCCTTGGAACAGTATGATCCATATCCTCTCTACAAAGATTTTTTGCTTGATTTGTCAAAGAAGAAGGCTGAAGCTCAAGATGAGAAGGATCTTGAGGACCTTGGAGGAGTTATCATTCCAATCAAGCTTAAGGATCCAGGTCCATTCTATCTGCCTTGCACACTTAGCTATCTTCACTACAACCAATGCCTTTGTGATTTGGGAGCTTCAACAAGTGTGATGCCATACTCCATAGCACAAAAGCTTGGGAGAACTGATTTCAAGTCCACCAACCTTCATATATGTTTAGCTGATGGGTCAAACAAGGAGATAGTTGGAAGGTTGGAGAATGTCCCAGTCAAGATAGGGAAGGCAAGGGTTCACACTGATTTTGTGGTGTTGGAGATGGACAAGGAACCTGAAGATCCAATCATTCTTGGAAGGCCATTCCTAGCCACTGTTGGAGCAGTTATTGATGTCAAAGAGGGTCTTGTGACCTTGAACATTGC
Source organism: Camelina sativa (assembly GCF_000633955.1). Lineage (NCBI taxonomy): Eukaryota > Viridiplantae > Streptophyta > Magnoliopsida > Brassicales > Brassicaceae > Camelina > Camelina sativa. Next base: position 801,853 of record NC_025688.1, on the reverse strand, counting down.
TGAAGATATAGCCATGAAGTTTAACATCTATAACCCAACCAACCTTCCTACCATTGATGATCAACCTTTTACTATCAAGGACAAAGGAGGTCAAGAAGGTTCAAGTGGTGAAGCAACTCCAAAGGCTAAGCTCTCCTTTCAAGATGATTCTGTGGAAAAGCTTAAGAGGTCAGTTCAAGAGTTGACTAGTATGGTTGAGGATCTTCAAGTTAAGCTGAACAAGAGGTCCTTAAGGAAGGCAAGACCAAGGCTCAAAATCAAGAAGAAACATGGTTTGTGTGTTAAGGGTGAGGTGATCAAGGATCAACTTCACAGTGATCAAGAGGTTCCAGGGAGGATTTCATCACCTCCTTGGTATCTAAACCAAGTCTAAAAAGGACACCAAAGTCAAGCTTAGTGACTTTAAACAAGCTCACTAGGGAGGAAGTCCCTAAGGTATCCTTTGTAAATATGGTTTATTTTCCTTGTAGTTTTGATGTGTTTTCTTTTTTGTTTGTGTTGGACAGGCCTTTAGGTGAGAATGTAGTTGGGTAAGGAGGGAATTAGACTTGGAGAAGGAGACTCGCAAGCCCACTCGACCTACCCACGAGAGGTACTCGACCGAGCTGGAAAGGAATTGAGGCCCATTTGATCTTCAAATCGCTAGAACGATCAAGTGGAGGGAAGAACAAGAAGAAAAATTTTGAAATTTCAAAGTTTGGTCAAGGTGCTCGACCGTGTACAGTCGAGTGTGGGGTCGAGTGGCAGCAAAAAGCAGGTCAAAGATTCCCATTTCAAATTTGAATGGTATGGACGCTCCACCCTTGTCTCTTTGTCCCCTTAGCTTCTTTATATAGACCTTGCACGAAATTATACCTCTCACATTCTCTCATTTGCTCAAAACCATTGAATTCAAGTTTTAAAGTCTCTCTCATAGCTTATCTTTTGCTCAAGCTTAGTTCTTTCAAGTTTTTGGTTCACTAACCTATTAACTTTGAGCTTTGAGTCTATTCCCTTCAGTTCTATTTGAAAAATGTCTTCAAGAATCACTAGGAAGTCTCAACAAACCGCTGCAACCTCCATGGAACGTCATGATGCTAGCCTTGAATCAAGAGGAGAAGCTGGAAGGGCCACTCGACGCCCCACTCGATCATGCACTCGACCGAGTGGTGGTTCGAGCAGCCGGTCGAGCCAGATGCCGCGTCCAAGGAGAGAGAGAGTTGAGGAAGATCCTGAGAGGACTGAAAGTGAGGAGGAAAGGGAGTCAACTCTCAATGAGTTCATGAGGAGACACAAGGCCAAAGGGAAGAGGCCAGCAGTTGAGGTTGAACAAGAGGAGAGTGAGAATGAGAGTGAGGAAGAAAGTGAAAAAGAAGAGATAGAGGATGATGGAGAAGCTGAGTCCTGTGGGTTGTCAAAGAGGCAACTCTATGATGCTTTCATGAGAATGGAGTTCTTAGGGACTAGATATCCACACAAGGAAACCATGGAGAAGCTAGCCATTGGTGAAGATGTGGAGTATCTTTTTGAGAAGAGCAACCTAACCAAGTTTATGGGGCTTTGCATGGAGGGCTACAAAGAAGAGAGTTGTGAGTTTCTAGCCACAGTCAAGCTGCATACATATGCAAGGAAGGATGCTGAGTTTGGAGCTGGTCACATTGCTTTCACAATCAAGGGGAAAAGGTATGAACTTTCAATGAAGAAGATAGCCAATGTGTTTGGTTTTGAGGTTGGGAGCAATAGGAGTTTGATGATTCCAAGAGAAGAGCTCTATGCTGTGTGGGAAACCATTGGGGACAACAAATACTACTCATCCTCCAACTCCAAGAGCTCAAGGATAAGGAGCCCAGTCCTAAGGTACTTCCACAAAGCTCTTGCCAACACCTTCTTTGCTAGGAAGGAAACTGGGAACATTAATGAGGGGGAGCTAAAGATGATTGATTTGGCTCTCAATGGAATCATCTTTCAAGCAAGAAATGGTACCATCATTCTTGGGAGCACTGTGGAGACTGACCTAGCAATGGTGCTCATTGACCACATGATTTACTTGAGAAGTTGGGTAGGCAAGTTGGAGAATAAAGGATCAAGAGGAGCACTAACCATTGGAGGCATCATTACTCCAATCCTACAAGCTGCTAAGGTTCCACTTAGAGGAGAAAGGGTTTCACCAAGATGGATTGACTCTAGCTACCTCACCTCTACTCTCATCCTAGCCAAGGAGATGCATCAAGGGAATCACATTTTCAACTTTGAGCTTCCAACACTTGGGAAAAAGCAACTGATTTTGCCTAACCAAGAGCTCACCACCATTCAAGAAGGAGCCAACATTGACTTTTGGCCATCTGAGGAGCACTGGTTTGATGGAGTAGTTCAACCTAGAGTTGAGGAAGCTGGGAATGCACAAATGGCTGATGGGGAGGAGCAATTTTACTTTGAGGATTATGAGCTCAACCCAAGAGATAGTAGAGGAGTGAGGGAGACTACCAAGAGATTAACTCTTTTGCAAAAATGGAACAAATGGCATGGGAAGAGGTTTGATAAGCTGAAGAAGAAGGTGACCAACATGGCTAAGTCTATCAAGGGCTTAAAGAAGGAGATAGCTGAGTTGAAGAGTGGGAATTCTTCACCTACACCA
>NC_025688.1:705598-795273 GCF_000633955.1 Camelina sativa | reverse complement strand
CCTTGTGGAAGTACCTTAGGACTGGGCTTCTTATCTTTGAACTCTTGGTCTTGGAGGATGAATAGGTGATGTTGTCTCCAATGGTTTCCCAAATGGCATAGAGCTCCTCTCTTGGTATCATCAAGCTCCTATTACTACCAACTTCAAAACCAAACACATTTGCTATCTTCTTCAAAGAAAGCTCATAGTTCTTCCCCTTGATTGTGAAAGCAATATGACCAGCTCCAAACTCATCATCCTTCCTTGCATATGTGTGCAGCTTGACTGTGGCTAGAAACTCACAACTTTCGTCTTTATACCCCTCCATGCAAAGCCCCATGAACCTTGTTAAGTTGCTCTTTTCAAAAAGGTACTCCACATCTTTATCAATGGCTAGCTTCTCCATGGTCTCCTTGTGTTGATACCTAGTTCCCAGGAACTCCATTCTCATGAAGGCTTCATAAAATTGCCTCTTTGTCAATCCACAAGATTCTGCTTCTCCATCATCCTCTCCCTCTTCTTCTTCACCTTCTTCTTCACTCTCACTCTCAACCTCCTCTTGTTCAATCTCAACTGCTGGCCTCTTCCCTTTGGCCTTGTTTCTCCTCATGAAATCACTAAGAGTTGGCTCCCTTTCTTCTTCACTTTCAGTTCTCTCAGGATCTTCCTCAACTGACTGATTTCTTGAACGCGGCATCTGACTCGATCGACCACTCGGACCACCACTCGATCGAGTGCATGCTCGAGTGGGGCGTCGAGTGGTTCTTCCAGCTTCTCCTCTTGATTGTAGGCGATCATCAAAACGTTCCATGGAGCTTGCAGCCGCTTGTTGAGACTTCCTTGTAATCTTTGAAGATATTTTCGAATAGAACTGAAGGGAATAGACTCAAAGCTTAAGTTTAATAGGTTAGTGACCCAAAAACTTAAAAGAGCTAAGCTTGAGCAAAAGATGAACTTTGAGAGAGATTTTAAAACTTGATTTTAGTTGTTTTGAGCAAGTGAGAGAGTGTGAGAGACATAGGATCGTGTAAGGCTTTATTTAAAGAAGCTAAGGGGGCAAGGAGACAAGGGTGGAACGTCTATACCATTCAAATTTGAAATGAGAATCTTTGACCTGCTTTTTGCTGCCACTCGACCCCACACTCGACCAGCACGTGGTCGAGCTCCTTGACCAAAGTTTGAAATTTCAAAATTTTCTTCTTGTTCTTCCCTCCACTCGATCATTCTAGAGACATGAGAATCGAGTGGGCCTTAGTTCTTTGCCAACTCGGTCGAGTACCTCTCGTGGGCTGGTCGAGTGGGCTTGCGAATCTCCTTCCCCAAGTCCAAATCTCTCCATACCCATCTACACTTTCATTGAAAGGCCTGCCCAACACAAACATAAAACAAAACACATCAAAACTACTAAGAAAATAAAGCATATTTACAAAGGATACCTTAGGGACTTCCTCCCTAGTGAGCTTGTTTAGAGTCACTAAGCTTGACTTTGGCTGCCTTCTTAGGCTTTGTTTAGATACCAAGGAGGTGATGAAATCCTCCCTGGCACTTCTTGATCACTGTGAGTCTGATCCTTGATCACCTCACCCTTAACACACAAACCATATTTCTTCTTGATTTTGAGCCTTGGTCTTGCTTTCCTCAAAGACCTCTTGTTTAGCTTGACTTGGAGATCCTTAACCATACCAGTCAACTCTTGAACTGACCTCTTAAGCTTTTCCACAGAATCTTCTTGAAGAGAGAGATTGTCCTTTGGAGTTGCCACTTCACTTAAACCTTCATGACCACCTTTGTCCTTGATAGTAAAAGGTTGATCATCAATGGTAGGAAGGTTGGTTGGGTTATAGATGTTAAACTTCATAGCTATACCCTCAGAAATGTTCAAGGTCACAAGACCTTCCTTAACATCAATAACAGCTCCAACTGTGGCTAAGAATGGCCTCCCAAGGATGATAGGATCTTCAGGTTCCTTGTCCATCTCCAATACCACAAAATCTGTATGAACCCTTGCTCTTCCTATCTTGACTGGAATATTCTCCAACTTGCCAACCACATCTCTGTTTGAACCATCAGCTAGGCATATATGAAGGTTGGTGGACTTGAAGTCAGTGTGCCCAAGCTTTTGTGCTATAGAATAGGGCATCACACTGATAGATGCTCCCAAGTCACATAAGCACTGGTTGTAGTGAAGATAGCTAAGTGTGCAAGGCAGATAGAATGGACCTGGATCCTTAAGCTTAATTGGGATGATTACTCCTCCAAGGTCTTCAAGATCCTTCTCATCTTGAGCTTGAGCCTTCTTCTTTGATAAATCAAGCAAAAAATCCTTATAGAGAGGATATGGATCATACTGTTCCAAGGCAGGTCCTCTCTCTTCTTCTTGGTAAGCAATGATGATCTCTTGTATGGCCATCACTTCTTCTTGTTTCTCAATCACAACCACTTCCTTCAAAGCCTTCTCTTCCTTTTGTTGCAAAGTCAACATTTGTTTTTTCTCAATGATTTCCCTTAATTCCTTAAGCTTCTGTGCCTTGAAACGTCCTGGGAATGGTAGAGGCGGTTTGTAAGCAGGAGGGATGTACTTAGCAGGCTTGACAGCTTCTGACTCTTCAGCTCGATCGGCCACTCGAACACTCACTCGGTCGAGTGCATGCTCGAGCACCTGGTCGAGTGCAATACCGGAGTCAGTCTGCTTTGCACAAACTTCACTCTGAGCTTCAAGAAATGACCAATCCTCCCCAACTTGAACTTCACTGTCCTCAGTGACTTCCTCTTCAAAGAGATGAATGGCTTTGGCAGTAAACTCCCTTGGGTTTTGAACTGCTTTTCCAGGGAGTTGGGTGGGTTTTGGAGCTGAAGTAGATGCTATATTGCTCTCCATATACTTCACTCTTGAGTTAAGTCCTTCAAACTTCATATTGAGATCATTATATTGTGATGTTAACCTTTGATTCAGCTCAGCAAACTGTTTGGCTTCCTCAATTTTCCCATTGGTTTGCCCAATCAACAGCTGTTGTATCATTGCTCTTAGGTCTTGTTCCTGGCCTTGGTTAGTCTGAAACCCTGGTGGGGGACACAATTGGGGCTGGAACACTTGTTGCTGCTGCTTGGGTGCATAGTTGTGCTGTTGTTGAGGCTGAGGAGGTGGATAGACTTGGTCTTGAGGGTTGGCTACATTGGTGCTCCTATAAGAGAGGTTGTTCTGCTTGAATCCTCCACCTTGGTTGTAGCCTTTGTATCCTCCTCCTTGGTTCTGCATATAACACAACTCAGCAAACTCCCTATCTCCTTCTTGGACTGGAGCTTCTTCTTCACCAATGAAGTGAATGGTTTTTGACTGGCTTAGGAGAATCTTGTCAAGCTTCTCATTGACCATCTTTAAATCCTGCTTGTATTTGTCCTCTTGATCAGTGGAGGGGATCCTCATGGTTCTATCATAATCTTCATTATAATTACCATCTGACTGAGCAAGGTTCTCAACCAATTCCCATCCTTCTTCCACATTCTTGTTGAGGAAGTTGCCATTTGAAGCTGTATCAAGAAGCATTCTTATCTTGGGAAGCACTCCTCTATACAAAGTGCTTAGAAGGGACTCATTGCTGAAGCCATGGTGAGGACACTGAGTTTGGAATCCTTTAAACCTCTCCCAAGCTTCACAAAAGCTCTCATTATTCCTTTGAGCAAACCCAGAAATTTCATTCCTCAACCTAGCAGTCCTTGCATTGGAGAAGAACTTGGCCAGAAAAGCTTTCTTGCATGCATCCCATGTGGTTATAGCTCCAGTAGGAAGAGTCTTCTCCCATAGATGAGCTTTGTCTCCAAGGGAAAATGGGAATAGCCTTAACTTGAAGCCATCTTCACTTACTCCATTGATTTTTGTGAGTCCACATATTCTGTCAAACTCATCAAGGTGATCTAGAGGATCCTCCATTGGCAACCCATGAAATTTGTTGGCTTGTATCATGGAGATCAATCCACTCTTGATTTCATAATTATTATTGGCCACAGCAGGAGGCACAATACCAGCTCTTTGGTTGTGTGTGTTAGGTGCATCCCCAGCACCAATGTGTCTAGGTCTATGATCATGGTGATCTTGCTGCTCCATGACTACTTGTTCTTCTTGTTGTTGAACTACTCTTCTTTGCTTATGTCTCAAACCCTTTTGTAGCCTGTGGATGTTGTCAATAGGCCTTTGAAGACTGTCTTTGCCTTTTGACCTTGTGTGCATCAACAAACTCGAGTACAGACTCGAACAGGTACACGGTCGAGCGCAGGCTCGTGTGGGTGGTCGAGTCGACTAGGAAGTGATGGCTATTTGGATCCGGCTTCTGACTCGATCAAGTGCTCGACCACTACTCGGTCGAGTGGTGGTCGAGTGGTTGGTCGAGTGGGTACCTGAAACTCAAGACAGCCAAGCAAAGGAAGATTCGAGTTCAGTAACTTCACAAGTGTATAAACGAACTTAATCTTAGACTAATAATGATCCTAAATGTCACAAAACAAACTCAAATGGGCAACGGCGCCAAATTGAAACACATATTTTTGTATGGTTGGTTGAATGATGTATGGAATGATGACTTATGAATGAATGGATGGCAGGGTGTTTCAATTCCCCTTATGCAGTTGTAGTATAAGAGGTGTCAATCCATTCTGAGTGTTTGTGAACAATCAAGATGTGCATATGAGTCTAAGTCAAGCCAGATGTAAAGGTTGTTTGTCACTAACAATCCTATGATGAAATGGAAAGTGCAGAAAGTAAAACTACAAGAACTAGGAGCTAAATGCAAATGGAACAGAATGATTATGACAAACAGAAATAGAAACTATGAAAATGCAAGTATTGAACTAATGCAAGGTAAGTAATGAACAAGATACTAAATGAATGCAACAGAAATGCAACTAGAACGAAACAGGACAAACATAAATCATAAACACAAGTTATGGGTTGGAACTCGAGCAAGCACTTGATCGAGTGTAGATCGAGTGCAGGGTCGAGCTGGACGAATACGCAAAACAGAGCAACACAAGAAAAACAGAGCAATACCAAAACGAATCAAACAACGATCAAACAACATGATTTAAGCTAAGAAATCAATAAACAAGAAAGGTCTTGAGGAGGGATTCATGGGCTGGACTATGATTGAGGTCATCTAACTTGGTCAACAAATCTCAAACAACTTGAGTTAATCTCTAGACATATATTTCTAAGACATGTTTAATCCACTCTCATGGCAAGAAACAATCAAACTCATGCATCTCTAGACTTGTTCTCACAAAGTAAAGAATCTACACAAGCAGGCATTAAGCAATATGTCAAAAATCAAACAAGACTTCTAATCTCTTAGCAAGCCTAATGATAGTCTCTAGATCTAGCCTTATCTATGCTCCTTAGACATTGGTGTGATGCTAAGAGGCTTGAAATCAGATCCTACCCTCTCAGATATAGGATCAGCATTAAGAACATCTAGCCTAGAAGAGATCTACAACAATCAAGCTTGACCAAATCAAACAAACCTCAAACACAACCCAGCCTAACCCATCCTCAAGATCCTAAGCAACTACTCACAAGCATACATGATGAACATCAAAGTCATAAACCCAGAAAATACTGAAACTTGCATCATTAGAAAGATAAATCAAAGATCTACAATATTGAAGAAAGAACCAAACTCAAATTCTCAATATTAAGAAAGTTATGAAACCAACAATATTGAAGAATTTAGTCTTTTTCTCCTTTTAAAAGAAGTACAAGATCTAAGAAAATAAAAGTGCAAAAGGAATAATTCTAAAAAAGGTAAAAACTAGGTTTTTGACTCTCTAAAAAACTGGACTCTTTTGGTGGCCGCAGGTACAAGCCCTTATATAGAAAAATGTAGTGGAAGCCCTAAAAACGCTAAAAGACAAAATAGCCAGGCGGCTCGACCAACTCGACTTGATGCTCGGTCGAGTGACCGGTCGAGTTGGCTCCTCTTGTGCTCCTCCCACTCGGTTGAGTCCCTCTCAGCACACGGTCGAGTCTCTGGTTGAGTGGGCAGTCGAGTTGGACTCCGGACCTTGGTTCTTCAGCCTTAGCTCTCTTGCTTTCTCCTCATGATTGCTTCACTTCTCCTCAGCATTGCTTCCATGCTCCTTAAGCTCCAAAATCACCTGTTTATGCATGAAAAGATGCAAATGCAATGCAACTAAACTCTAATGCAAGAACAGTCCTAAAGCTATGCAATAATGGTCAAAATGGATAGCAAAAGATGCAAAAGATGTGAATATATTAAGGGAAAACAGGGTAAAATATATGAACATCATACGTCCATAGGCACAATATCACTAAAATGTTTATTCTTGTAATAAAAGCCAGTAGAGAACGAGACCAACGTCCGTTGCGCAATCCAAACATATGTCCCTTTCTTTAACCAAGTCAGCTTATAAGGTGTAAGGTGGACCTTTCTCTGCAACCCTAGCTTACGAACAGCTTCATCAGACAGAACATTCCAACAACTACCCGAATCGATAACATAATGACAGATCTTGCCTTTGATCATACAAGTCGATTGAAAAATATTAGTACGCAACCACGGTTCCTCACTCACCATTGGAGCCAAACAAACCCGAGCAAGAAGCATAGTTCCCTTGTTGCCCTCATTACAATCCTCTGGGATATCTTCCTCATGTGTTTCTTGCTCCACACCATCATCATCCCATGCGACAGCATCTGTCAACAAGCCGTGACAAGTTTTCTGTGGGTATTCTGTCATACGATTACCCGGCTCACCACAAGAAAAGCACCATAAAGCATTTGGACGTGTAGAACGTCGAACAGGTGGATTCTCCGTCATTACACATATTTCTCCCGTCAAACTTGCAGTCACGTCATTGTTGTCTCTGGGCATAGAAATTTGTTTTAACTCCGTCTACAGTCACCGCACTAGAAGGAAGAGGATGATTTGTCAAAAGCAGCAGCTCAACGATGTGCCTCTGTAATGGTTGTAAGGTCGAATTGAACCAAAGCATTATGTAGTTGTGGACGAAATCCACCAATAAAACGTGATACCAACTGAATCCCACTATCAAATATTTCATTCTGCATAATCAAAAGGTAAATCTCATCTGCATACTCATCCACTGATCTTGACCCCTGACGAAAGTTTTGAAGCCTTGTGTACATAGTACGATCATAATTTCGAGGGAGAAGCGAGTGACGCAGGTGTTTCTGCAACTTGTTCCACGTCAGAATCTTCTAATTCCCAGTTCGTGATCGTGTCGCCTTCAGTTGCATCCACCATGATGCTGCGCGCCCACAAAATTTTGTTACCACCAACACTACCTTCCTTGACTCGAGGACCTGCTTGAGTTTCATTGACTCATCCACCGAAACGAGCCAATCCAACAGCTCATCACCCTGTATGCTGCCATGAAACTCTGGTATCTCGAGCTTGAAACCCGACTCCCAACGCAGGTCTTCACACTCTCCATCACGAGATTCCTTTTTTTTGAGGACGTGGAAGACGCTCTCGAGCAAATGGGTTCTCCTGAGCATCCTCTGAACTTTCATATTCCAGATCCTATGGAGGGAATTGATTGTTCAACAAAGTCTCTGCCAATTCATGGATCGAATTGGTGATCATAGCTTGAATGTTTGTTTGCATCGCCAATAGTGTTTTGCGAGGCTCAACCCACTCATTGAGCTGTTCCTCTTCACGCCTGATAACTCTCTAATTTACATGTTTTAAGCATCTTTTTTTGTCCATATTTTACATTATATTTACCCTAACCTTAGCTTGTTTAGGTCATTAACTGTAGGATTTCGTATTTAGGCCATTTAGGGTGCTGCATTCTTGCATTTGTGCATTTTGGATGAAAACATGTACTTTAGAGCCTAAAAAGAGCAAAAAGAAGGGTTAGGAAGCTGCAGCTATCACAAGGAAGGAACTGGTTACATTTATAGGGTTTACACAGAATCATCAAGAAGGAAAAAAGAGGCACCCAACCATACCACCCGATAATTGCCACATAGCACATGGTCGAGTTCATGACGAGACCTTCAAATACCGACTCGAATGAAGATTTTACGTTGGGATTCAGCTTCTGAATTCTTCATCAAAGTTATAGGAAATCGAGTTCTCTTTCCAAAGGTGGTTATTTGAAGCCAATCGGATGTGCGATTCAAGAGTTATTCCTGTTTTAATGAGCGTATATACATCCAGATCGAAGAATGGAACCACCCGATCACCTATCCGATCATGCACCCGAAGTGGAGCTCGAGTTCCACCTCGTGAAGAATGGTCGTATACCTGCTGACGTGGCTAGGTCAACCTGTTTCCTTATAAATACCCCCTCTTAACCTTATTTTCGACATAGAAAAGGCGAGAGCCGTTTCTACACTTTTCTTAGCATTTCTTTTCATGTTTTTGTTCTTCTTTCAACTTGAATTCTGTTTACATTTTTCTATTGCTTCTTTTTAATAAAACATTTATCTCTTTCTCATCTTTATGATTATGCAAAGTTTATTTATTTATGGGTTTATGTTCTTTGCCATGAGATCTGAGTAGTGAATCAAAGTTTCTAGGGATGGGATAGGCTACTATGTATTCTTAATCGGTTAGGATGTTTTAGCTTGATTGTTTTTATGAAAATTCCCTTATGGGTTAGTGTTCCTAGTGCTAGTTCAGACCGAGAGGTTGAGATTAGATTCTAGGCATTTCCGCCCAAGAGGTGTTCGATGAAATGCATAAATTAGCTAATGCTAGAGATTTACTCACTTAGCCTAAGAGATTAGATGTGTAAGGAGTTTATTAACAATAATGAATCGGATTTTTATGTCTGCTTAGTCATGTTTCTCCAAAGAGAGTTTGGTAAGGAAGTGAATAAGGTTGATTGTTTCTATCACGAGAGTGTTTTAGCAAGGTTTAGGGATTCATTGTCTAGGGAATAGATTTTTTTAGGCCTGTAAAAAATTCTAGGTTGATTAGGAATACTTATGAACCGATTACCCCATCCTTAGGAGCTTTCGGATCTTGATTGTTTACTGTTTTAATATCAACCCGACCACCAAGCCGATCAGGTACTCGATCACCTACATCGTGTGGTACTTTGAGTTGTTCTTTATTTTTGACTTGCTTGTTTCTGATTGCATCCTATCTGCTAGCATAACAACCATTTGGATTGATAACCCTTTGTACTACAACTGCATAGGGAATTGATACTCTGGGTGAAAATCCTGTTATCAATTTGGCACCGTTGCTATTTGGTTGTTTCTTGTTACATTTAGGATTTCAGCACTTGCTATATCAAGTTCTTTTTATTATATTCTCGGTACTGACTGTTTGCTTGTCTGTTTTGGATCTCAGGTGAACCTACGCGACCCCTTACCCGATCATCCACCTGAACCTCTACCCGATCCCCCACCCGAACCCCAACCTGAACCTGTCTACTAGAGCACCTGCTCGTGTGACCTTTCAGATTCTTGATCGGGTACTTGTATACACCAACTGTTTGCCAAGAGAACAAAGACATCAAAGGATGGTATCCGAGTAGAACAAGAAGAAGTGGGAATGGAAAACCCACAGGATCAAACTGAACCTCAAAGGCGAAGGAAGATTGGTGATAGTGATGCTCCCACAACTCATACTCATAGGTATGGGATAGTGCCTCCTACTGTCCACAACACAACCTTCACAATCAAGAGTAGTCTAATCTCAATGGTTCAAAGCAACAAATTTCATGGACTGCCTACTGAAGACCCCCTTGCACATCTTGATGAATTTGACAGGCTCTGTAGTTTCACCAATATAAATGGAGTTAGTGAGGATGCCTTGAAGCTGAGATTGTTTCCATTTTATCTATGAGATAAAGCCCATCAGTGGGAGAAGACTTTACCTTCTGGTAAAATCACCTCTTGGATTGATTGTAAGAAGGTCTTCCTTGCAAAGTTCTTCTCTAGTTTCAAGGACTGCACGTTTGAGGAACAAAATTTTAAGATTTCTCCAACAGAATGGTGAGTCTTTCACTGAAGCATGGGAGCGCTTCAAAGGCTACCAAAGACAATGCCCACATCATGGATTCAACAATGCATCTTTGTTGAGTACTTTGTATAGAGGTGTTATTCCCAGTATCAGAATACTTCTAGACACAGCCTCCAATGGAAGTTTCATGAATAGAGATGTCGCTGAAGGTTGGGAATTAATAGAGAATCTTGTTCAATGCAATGGAAATTACAGTGAGGAATATGATCCCAGCTTAAGGGGAGGTGTTGATTCTGACGAAGGGCATAGAAAGGAACTAAAAGCCTTAAATGAAAAGTTGGATAAACTCCTTCTAACCCAGAGGAAGAAAGTACATGTTGTTTGTGAAGATGAGCAGTTTATGGTCCCAAACTATCCTCCACAACAACCCAAGCAGGCTCCTGCTCAAGATCAGGAGATGAAGAGTATGCTTCAGCAAATCCTACAAGGTCAAGCTATAGAAGCTATGGAAACAAGTAAAAAGCTCACAAAGGTGAATAACAAGATAGACTGCACATATGGTGCCCTTAATATCAAGATTGAAGCTTTAACATGCAGAATGCTTCACCTAGAGAGCAAGAGAGAATCTCCTTCTTCTGGACTATTTGGGACTGCAATTAACAATCTCAAAGAGTTTGCCACTGCCCAATCTATATCTCTCAAATAACTAGCTACAAAGCTCACCGTGGACAGTGACAACCAAGATGGGGAGGATTTTCTCCAACCAGAAGTGCAGAATGAGAAGAAAACTGAGCTTGAGACTCCGCTCAACCATACACATGGTCGAGCACATGGTCGAGTGCTTGATCGAGTCATTGCTCAAGATCCTGACAATCCAGTTCGGTTCATTCCTCCTCCCTATCAGCCACCTTGGTCATTTCCAAGCCGGTTTAAATAGTAAATGCTGATAAAGAACAAGGCTTATATTGATAAGCCAGCAATGATGGTCTTGAGTCATGAAACTTTGTTAGAACATGCTGAAATGAAGGATAAGCCACAAGTTAAAGAACTTGAGCAGAAGAAGCCAACTATTGTTGGGCATACCTTCTAGATCTAAGAAAAAAAATCAGCTACCTGGGCCAACAGTCATTGAGAGTGTAAATGGGCCAGAAACTGAAAATTTCATAGCATCTGAGGAAGCTCCATGGGGAGCACGACCCCCTAACACGACCCCATGGTCGAGTTCATGTTCGGGTCCATGGTCGGGTCACACTCCAGCTCTCCCAGAATGCTTAGATTTAATCTTCGTGCTTCCCCAACAGCTAGAGTCAAGAAATCTCGTATCTGATGGATTGTCAGCACTTCAAACTACTAACATTCTCAAGGATTCTGTGAGGGATTTGACAAATACAGTGAAGAAGATCAGTGGGAAAATCAAGAAACTTCATGGGAAAGTCAGTGGTTCTTCCTCAAAGAAAACAAAGCAAGGGCTGCATATAATGATGAGCAATAACACTTTTAGCATTGATCCTGGAAAAAGAAGAAAAAAAAATCTCAGGGATTAGAGAGGACTTCGTCTCCTCTCTATGAATCTTCCAAAGCATGAGAAAGGTGAAAACTCAAGCTTAGTGACTTTAAACAAGCTCTCTTGGGAGGAAGTCCCAAAAGTGTCCTTCTAAATTTGGCTTAAGTTTTTTGTTGTTTTGATTTCTTTTCTTTCGTGTCTTTGAATTCTAGGAATAAAAGACATTAAGTGTTAAGGGGATATTTAAATGAGCTAGAGCCTATCTAATGCCGAACCCGATGGGGTACTCGATGCCCTACCCGATGCATGACTCGGATGCTGGTCCGAGCAACATGTCTGCACACATCAACGAGCTCACTGATGAGCCAAATCCAGCAACCACTGGAGCTGAGAACAAGCCTGAGTGTACATTGGGAAGCATGGAAACTGTAGTGACGTCTTTCTTCACCAACCCATGAGACTTTTATTTACACAGGGACTCTGTAATTTAAGTTTTGGGGAGGGTCTAAGAATGTATATAACATTGTGTTTTATTTTCTTATTTTCTTATTTCAAATTTTTGCATACTAGTTTATTCATTTGAGTCTGCATCTATTTGCATTAAAAAAAAAAAAAAAAAAAAAAAAAAAAAAAAAAANATTGAAAAAAAAAGAGTGTTCATGTAGTTGCATTTACATTATTAGGATCGAGTCTTGTTTGCTTCATATAGGATTTTTGCATATGCATCTTAAGGGACAATGATTAAAACTACCTTGTTTAAAGTCAAACCTTAGGATTGAAGTTATAGCCCTTAATCACAGTTCATCGTTTCTAGATCAATCTTTGGAAAAAAATGAAAAATCTTTGTTTAGAACCTTGTGTCTTTTGAATGCTTCCTCCACTCGCTTGAGCATTGAATCATCTCTATATTATTGGAACCAAAGAAGAAAGTCCCTAAGGTTCAGTTTAATTAGCTCTAAGTAAAAAAAAAAAAAAAAAAAAAAAAAAAAAAAGATATTTTGTCTCTTGTATAANTCCTAGAAAAGAAGAAAAAAAAGAGAGAAAAAAAAATGGGAGTATAGTAAAGAAAGAAAAAAATTTGTTGTAAAAGAGAGCTAGCTTCAAAGTTAGAATCTTAGGGATTGTAAAAAAAAAAGGGAGTTAAAATCAAGGTTGTAGGCAGTTTTATTCTAAGGTGTTGGACATAAAGAAATTGAATGAGAAAAGGGTAGATTATTAAGAATTAAGCTTTGTATGCCCTAATTGTTCTCAATCTTAGATAGTTTTCACAACTGTCTAGCATTCCTTCTTTTGAGAGTAAGCCACCCAAAGATATTGTTTGAAACCCACCTACCAAAAGGCTTACCCTTGAAACCGATTGAGCTTCATTCACTTCCCATTTGCAAGAATTCGCCAAACACTTTAATGAATGTGAAAGAGGTGTTCTTTGGAATTGCAAGTCTTTACTGTTAGTTGAAGAATGAACTAGATCGATGCATGGCGATAAGCATAGAAAAAATATATGTAAGTGTGTTGATTGATCTTAGCACCGTTAAACTATCTTTAAGGACTATAGCTTGAATCCTTCGCTTAGCACAAAAAGGTTATAAGTCCCCGTTTTTAAACCTCATCCTCCTACTTCCTTGCTAGAGGACTAGCAAGATTTAAGTTTGGAGGTCTGATAACTCTCTAATTTACATGTTTTAAACATCATTTTTTGTCCATATTTTGCATTATATTTACCCTAACTTTAGCGTTTTTAGATCATTAACTGTAGGATTTCGTATTTAGGCCATTTAGGGTGCTGCATTCTTGCATTTGTGCATTTGGAAGATAACATGTACTTTAGAGCCTAAAAAAAGCATAAAGAAGGGTTAACAAGTTGCAGCTATCACAAGGAAGGAACTGGTTACATTTATAGGGTTTACACAGAAGCATCAAGAAGGAAAAAAGAGGCACCCGACCATACCACCCGATAATTGTCACATAGCACATGGTCGAGTTCATGACGAGACCTTCAAATATCGACTCGAATGAAGATTTTACGGTGGGATTCAGCTTCTGGTTCTTCATCAAAGTTATAGGAAATCGAGTTCTCTTTCCAAAGGTGGTTATTTGAAGCCAATCAGATGTGCGATTCAAGAGTTATTCCTGTTTTAATGAGCGTATATACATCCAGATCGAAGAATGGAACCACCCGATCACCTATCCGATCATGCACCCGAAGTGGAGCTCGAGTTCCACCTCGTGCAGAATGGTCGTATACCTGCTGACGTGGCTAGGTCAACCTGTTTCCTTATAAATACCCCCTCTTAACCTTATTTTCGACAGAGAAAAGGCGAGAGCCGTTTCTACACTTTTCTTAGCATTTCTTTTCATGTTTTTGTTCTTCTTTCAACTTGAATTCTGTTCACATTTTTCTATTGCTTCTTTTTAATAAAATGTTTATCTCTTTCTCATCTTTATGATTATGCAATTTTTATTCATTTATGGGTTTATGTTCTTTGCCATGAGATCTACGTAGTGAATCAAAGTTTCTAGGGATGGGATAGGCTAGTATGTATTTTTAATCGGTTAGGGTGTTTTAGCTTGATTGTTTTTATGAAAATTCCCTTCTGGGTTAGTGTTCCTAGTGCTAGTTTCAGACCGAGAGGTTGAGATTAGATTCTAGGCATTTCCGCCCGAGAGGTGTTTGATGAAATGCCTGAATTAGCTAATGCTAGAGATTACTCACTTAGCCTAAGAGATTAGATGTGTAAGGAGTTTATTAACAATAATGAATCGGATTTTTATGCCTGCTTAGTCAAGTTTCTCCAATGAGAGTTGGGTAGGGAAGTGAATAAGGTTGATTGTTTCTATCACGAGAGTGTTTTAGCAAGGTTTAGGGATTCATTGTCTAGGGAATAAATTGTTTGAGGCCTGTAAAACATTCTAGGTTGATTAGGAATACTTATGAACCGATTACCCCATCCTTAGGAGCTTTTGGATCTTGATTGTTTACTGTTTTTATATTAACCCGACCACCAACCCGATCAGGTACTCGATCACCTGCATCGTGTGGTACTTCGAGGTGTTCTTTATTTTTGTTCCTTCTGTTTTCTTATTTTTGTTCACCTTAGGTTGATAGAAAAAACCCCCATTATTATTTGGCTTGACTTGCTTGTTTCTGATTGCATCCTATCTGCTAGCATAACAACCATTTGGATTGATAACCCTTTGTACTACAACTGCATAGGGAATTGATACCCTAGGTGAAAATCCTGATATCAACGCCGTTCAGATTTTTTTTTTTTTGCGCATAGCAGCCATGTTTGCAAAAGTCAAAAACACGGTTGGGAACGAATTGTCTTTGTCACTGATACCAAAACTGGTGCAGCATAACCGGGATAGAACCTTGTTGTAACATCCGCGAACCGAAATCTCGGTTTAGTAATTGCATCGGTCAATGCACAAAGTGCATCGGTTGATGCAAGGTTGGTTTTCTGCGGACGGGTTAAGTTAAACGCTGCGTTTTGGGTTAGGGAAAACCCTTAACTCGTTTTTTTGTCTTATTCGACGAGATTGGCCGTTTTTGAGACAAAACAAAAGAGAGAAAAGTCCCCTAAGTGTTCTTGAGTGTTCTTGGTGATTTATGGAGATTTGAGGTTGTTCTTGTAGAGATCTGTAGCTGGTATCGTTGTACGAGCTTCCTAGGAGCGTTATTTTGCTTGTTTAAGGTTCAGAATCTTCTTGGCAAAGGTAAGTGCATGACCATGGCTTATCTAAGCTAGAGATCTCTCTGATTTGCTTGTTATGTGTTGTTAGGCTTGTTAGATTGATGTTTAGGACGTTAGGAAGGTTTCTTGTGGCTTGGGATCGAGTTTTGTGGTTGTAGGAGCGAAGATCCAGCGAGAAGCTTCGGAGAAAACACGATGCTCAGCATTGCATCGGTCGATGCACTTTGTGCGTCGGTCGATGCAAGTGCGAGGACAACGCCTAAAACTTAGGGTTTTCGTGTTATGTCGAGCATGTGTCGGTCGATGCAGTGCGATTGTCGATCGATGCAAGTGCATCTAGCATCGGTAGATGCAACCTTGTGTCGGTAGATGCATCCCCATTTGGTGTCGGTCGATGCATGTTGGTGTCGGTCGATGCAGAGTCCTGGTTTGTTATCGTTGATTGTTGATTGTTGGTTGATGGTTAGAGATGTCTCTATTGCTTGTGTGTATAGCCCAGTAGATGGGAGGATTGCCTTACTGAGTGTTTATAAAACACTCATGCATTGCAATTTGTGTTTGTGGTGCAGGTAAAGGCAAAGTGTGATCGTGGAATCAAGCCAATGAAGAGGAGGATGTTCTAGTGGTTTGCTTGGTTGTCTGGCTTCTGTTAGGTTGCTAGAGTTGAGTCCTAGAATGTTGTTTAGGATTGCTGGTTCTCTGGTTTATGTTGTTTGGATCATTAGTTTATGATTTGGAATTAATGCTGGTTATTAGATTATTATTGGTTATTTATTGGTGAATTATATTGGTTATTTCCGCTCTTGATTGTGAATGTGGCTAGGTGGCTAGTGGATATGGGACCACTAGTTGTAGTTTATTTATTATATTATATTTATATTTATATTTATTATTTATTATTTAAAAAAAAAAGGGTCCTTTCAGTTTCGTATCAGAGCCCTTACGGTTCTAGGTTTGGGTTCACTAGGCTTTGTGTTGTAGATGTTTGGGATTTGCATGCTTTGATTGATTATGTGATTTAGTCAATTGTTTGTGGCATAGTGTCCTAGAACATCCTCTTCGAGCCTACTTTGTGATTCCACGATGATTTTATGTTTTTGTGTTATAATAGAAATTGTTTGCTTAGTCTTCTGTCCATGGTAGTGTAGATGGCTAGAGATGGTGCTGTTGCTGGTCGTGGACGCGGACGTGGTTATGGTAGGGGCAGACCAGAGTGTGACAGCTGAGGGTGTTGGCGAGTCGCAGGGTGTCCAGGAGGATTCCATGAGTGTGGCTAGAGGGGGCGGTGTTGATGCTCCAGTGGGCAGTGGTGTTAGGGTCCCGGGTGTGGGAGTCCCAGCGGGTGGAGTCCCTGGTGCTGACCTTACGGCTTTGCTAGCACAGTTTTTGGAGCGGTTGCCATCAGTGGTACCGACTCAGGCTCAGGTAGTGCCACCAGTGGTGGCGGAGGAGAGGCAGCCAGTGGCTGCGGATGCAGGAGCACATGGATGTTATTTGTCCATGCTCAAGGAGATGAAGGGCATCGAGACTGCGCGGTTTTTGGAGGGTACAGATCCTACTGCTGCAGATGCGTGGACGACGAGTGTGGAACGTAACTTCCATACTCTGAGATGTCCTGAGGAGTTTTTGGTGGACATAGGGGTCCATCATCTGGTTGGTGATGCTCAGGTGTGGTGGAGATCAGTGGCTTCTAGGAGAGTGCAGAGGGAGATGACTTGGGCTGACATTGGACCGGTTGGACGTGCAGTTCCTTCAGTTTTCTAAGAGGACACGGTCAGTGCGGGAGCTAGACTTAGAGGTCAGTCGGTTTCTATGTTATGGGGGTCGGGCTATGGAGCCTAAGGAGGCCCAAATCAGGAGGTTTATGAGGGCTCTTCGTGATGACTTGAGGGTCCATTGTAGAGGACGTAGTTATGCTACGCGTGCAGAGCTGGTTGAGATTGTGGCAGAGATTGAGGAGGATATCCGGCATAGTCAGTGGCGGTTAGTCCAACAGTTCAGCCTAGTAAGGCTCAGCATCGTGGAGGTTCTAGCAGGGGCGGCAAGCCTATGTAGGGAACCAAGAGGAGGTGGGAGACTACGCAGACGTCGAGTGGTGCGAGTTGCTTCAAGAGTGGGAGCAAGGAGCACAAGTTTGCTAGCTGTCCCAAGAGGAGTGCTCCGACGGCAGGGGTTCCTGTATGCTATCATTGCAGGGAGCCAGGGCACATCAGGACCTTGTGTCCCAAGTTGCAGACGGCAGCAGTGTCACCATTGCAGCAGGTGTAGCCTGGAGGTCAGCAGGTGGCACGGATTGAGCAGGCGCCACGGGTTCACACAACTGCAGAGACTGGTGGAACCAGTGTCGGGGCGATCACAGGTATAATTTCTGGTACTTAAGCTTTGTGAATTTTAGTAGGTTCAGATTTTATGTTTTTCCTTAGGTTCTCAACACATGAGGTTTGTGTAGGGACCTTGTTGGTGGGCGGGTTTAAGTCTCACATTATGTTTGATTCTAGAGCTTCTCATAGCTTTATTACTCCGGAGTGTGCAGAGAGTGCGGGAATCAGAGGGGATTTTGGGGAGCGTACAAGAGTTGTCCGAGTTGCGGGAGGCAAGTTCCTGAGAGTTGTTGGACGAGTTAGAGGAGTTGATATTCAGATCGCAAAAGAGTCATGGCCAGCGGATTTGCTTATCAGTCTGGTGGAGCTGTATGATGTTATTCTCGAGATGGATTGGTTGCATCGGCATATGGTGCATTTGGATTGCCATCAGGGTAGAGTGGAGTTTGAGCGTCCATGAGGGAAGTTGGTTTTTCAGGGTATTAGACCGACTTCGGGGAGTCTCGTGATCTCGGCCATCCAAGCTGGGAAGATGATCGAAAGGGCCGTGAGGCTTATTTGGTTACTATATTTATGCCAGAGTCAGTGGGGAAGTCTACGGTTACCGGTATTTCGGTAGTGGAGGAGTTTGAGGATGTGTTTCAGTCATTGCAGGGATTACCACCATCTCGGTCAGATCCTTTTACTATTGAACTGGAACCGGGGACGACGCCGTTATTCAAGGCTCCTTACATAGTGGCTCCAGCAGAGATGGCAGAGCTGAAGAAGCAGCTAGAGGATTTGTTGAGTAAGGGATTCATCCGTCCTAGTGTATCACCGTGGGGAACGCCGGTGTTGTTTGTGAAGAAGAAGGATGGGAGTTTTTGGTTATGTATTGATTATCGGGGTTTGAACCGGGTCACTGTGAAGAACAAGTACCCTCTTCCTAGGATCGATGAGTTGTTGGATCAGTTGAGAGGTGCTACTTGGTTCTCCAAGGTAGATCTAGCGTCGGGTTATCATCAGATACCGATAGATGAGGCAGATGTGAGGAAGACGGCTTTCAGGACGAGTTATGGGTATTATGAGTTTGTGGTGATGTCTTTCGGGTTGACTAACGCGCCAGCAGCGTTTATTAGATTGATGAACAGCATATATCATGAATTTTTGGACGTGTCTGTAATCATTTTCATCGATGATATCCTGGTATATTCTAAGAGTCCTGAGGAGCATGCAGTGCATTTAAGGGCAGTTCTGGAGAAGCTGCGGGAGCAGAAGTTGTTTGCTAAGTTGAGCAAGTGCAGTTTTTGGCAGCGTGAGATGGGTTTTCTAGGTCACATTGTTTCTGTATAGGGGGTTTCTGTAGATCCGGAGAAGATTCAGGCTATCCAGGATTGGCCTAGACCGCAGAATGCCACAGAGATCAGGAGTTTTCTTGGTTTGACAGGTTACTACAGGAGGTTTGTTCAGGGTTTTGCAAGTAGGGCACACCCTATGACTAAGTTGACAGGGAAGGATGTCCCTTTTGTGTGGTCACCGGAGTGTGAGGAGGGCTTTGAAAGCCTGAAGGAGATGTTGACTACTACACCAGTGTTGGCTTTGCCTGAGCAGGGAGAACCCTATGTGGTTTATACAGATGCATCTAGAGTTGGTTTGGGGTGTGTGCTGATGCAACATGGGAAGGTGATTGCCTATGCCTCGCGGTAGTTGCGGAAGTATGAGGGCAACTATCCTACTCATGATTTGGAGATGACTGATGTAGTTTTTGCCCTGAAGATTTGGAGATCTTATCTTTATGGTGCAAAGGTACAGGTGTTTACAGATCATAAGAGCCTGAAGTATATATTCACTCAGCCCAAGCTAAACTTGAGGCAGAGGCGGTGGATGTAGCTTGTGGCAGATTATGATTTAGAGGTAGCCTATCACCCTGGTAAGGCTAACACGGTTGCAGATGCTCTGAGTCGGAAGAGGGTAGTTTTGGCTCAGGAGCATGAGATGGAGTCTCTGGTAGGAGAGATCAGTGCGTTGAGGTTGTGTGCGGTTGGCTCAGGAGAGTGATTTGGGGCAAGTAAATGCCTCAAAGGATGTGGATTCAGAGTATCAGGTCTCAGATAATGGTTATATCTTGGTGCACGGTCGGATTTGTGTGCCCAATGATGAGGAGTTGAGGCAGGAGATCCTGAGAGAGGCTCATGCGAGCAGGTGTTCTATGATTCCAGGAGCAACTAAGATGTACCGTGATCTCTAGAGGTACTATCATTGGGTCGGGATGAAGAAGGATGTAACTAGTTGGGTCGCGAGGTGCAATGTGTGTCAGCTAGTGAAGGCTGAGCATCAGGTTCCTGGGGGGTTACTGAAGAGTCTACCCATTCCTGAGTGGAAATGGGACATGATCACGATGGATTTCGTGGTGGGATTGCCAGTGTCTCGGACTTTTGATGCTATTTGGGTCATTGTGGACCGGTTGACTAAGTCAGCACATTTTCTGGCCATTAAAAAGACTGATGGAGCAGCAGTCTTGGCTAAGAAGTATGTGAGAGAGATAGTCAGGTTGCATGGGGTGCCAGCGAGTATCTTGTCTGATAGGGATATAAGTTCACTTCGGTGTTCTGGAAGGCATTTAAGGCAGAGATGGGCACTAAGGTGCATATGAGTACAGCTTATCATCCCCAGACAGATGGACAGTCAGAAAGGACGATCCAGATGTTGGAGGATTTGCTGAGGATGTGTGTGTTGGATTGGGGTGGCCTTTTGGCAGATCACCTGAACCTAGTAGAGTTTGCTTACAACAACAGCTATCAGGCGAGTATTAAGATGGCTCCTT
The DNA here is from genome assembly GCF_000633955.1 of Camelina sativa. Lineage (NCBI taxonomy): Eukaryota > Viridiplantae > Streptophyta > Magnoliopsida > Brassicales > Brassicaceae > Camelina > Camelina sativa. Next base: position 775,018 of record NC_025688.1, on the reverse strand, counting down.
ATGAGGCTTTGTATGGGACATCATGCCGTACACCGTTATGCTGGACTCAGGTGGGGGAGAGGAGCATGTTCGGGGCGGATTTTGTTCAGGAGACCTCAGAAAAGTTTCGGGTTCTCAAGCTGAACATGAAGGAGGCTCAGGATAGGCAGAAGAGTTATGCTGATAAGAGGAGGAGAGATTTTGAGTTTCAGGTAGGAGACAGAGTGTACCTCAAGATGGCCATGTTGCGGGGTCCGAACAGGTCATTGACAGAGACTAAGTTGAGTCTGAGGTTTATAGGTCCATTCAGAGTGATTGAGCGGGTGAGACCAGTGGCATATAGACTGGAGTTACCTGAGGTTATGCGTGCATTCTACAAGGTTTTCCATGTGTCTATGTTGTGGAAGTGTCTTCGTGAGGATGATCAGTTGTTGGCTAAGATTCTTGAAGATCTTCAGCCTAAAATGACTTTGGAGGCGAGACCAGTGAGGGTTCTCGAGAGGAGGATCAAGGAACTTCGGAAGAAGAAGGTTCCTTTGATGAGAGTCCTTTGGGATTGTGATGGTGTGGAGGAGTAGACTTGGGAGCCTGAGGTGAGGATGAAGGCAAGGTTTAAGAATTGGTATGAGAAGCAAGCCGCGACTTGAACTTGTCCAGCCTGGTCCCATCTGTAATCTGTGGCTGGAGCGGGAATGGAGTATTCCAGCCCATCTCTCTTGTTTACTCGGTCGCTTGGAGTGGTAGGTTGTGCGACTCAGTAACAAGATGAGGTGGTTCTCGGGGTACAAAGTTTCCGTAAGGCGGGGTTTTGGGGAAAGTTTCCTGAAATAGAAGTTTCCAAAAGTGGAAAGTGCTGAAAATGGAAAGTTCTATGTGAGTTAGAATTTGTCCATTTTAGTGGTGCAGAGCCTGGGAGAGGCTTGTATGGCCTTAGTGGCGGACTTTTGAGTCATTGTGCCGTGTGTGGCAGTCTTTTTAGACATTGTGTAGCCTTTGTGGCGGGCTGTTTAGCTAGATGGTCTTTTGTGACGGTCCTGTTTAGGACAGATTGTTTGGTCTTTGTCACGGTCCTGTTTAGGACAGATTGTTTGGACTTTGTGATGGTCCTATTTAGGACAAATGGTTTGGTCTTTGTGACGGTCCTGTTTAGGACAGATTGTTTGGCCTTGGTGGCGGTCCTATTTAGGACATTTGTTTAGCCCTTGTGGCATGTATATGATCCTTGTGTGGTCATGAGGTATTCCAGTGAGGGGATATGTGATTGGTAGGACATTTTGATGTCTTACACGAGCCACGGGAAGGAAACCTGGATAGGGATAGGACTCAGACGTGTTCAGAATTGTTTGCTCACGACTCTTGGGGAACTTTGGTTCTCCTAGTACTGCCATATTCTGAGACTTTGTGGCTTGGGAGTATGGTTAGTATATCGACTTTGGATGACGATCCAGGGGCGCACTGTAGGGTGGCAACCCGAGAGACGAGTATTGGATTTTCCTTATATATTATGGCATGCGGGCTTAGGCCCGATGAGGAGCCAACATTATGGCATGAAGACTTGGGTCTGATGAGGAGCCAATAAAAACTCAACGTTTAGGCCTATGAGTAAAGGAAAGTCCAAAAGTTGGGAGCGAATAACGCCTGGAGCGTGAGTCTATCGCCTAGTGGTGATCTTCCGTAGATAGGTCAGAGGAGTGCGGGCCGTGGAGACGGTAGCACGGGAGTCCTTGGCTAATGGTTGTTTGAGATTCGAGGACGAATATAGATTGGTGGGGGAGAATTGTAACATCCGCGAACTGAAACCCCGGTTTAGGGATTGCATTGGTCGATGCACAAATTGCATCGGTCGATGCAAGGTTGGTTTTCTACGGACGAGTTAAGTTAAACGCTGCGCTGTGGGTTAGGGAAAACCTTTAACTCGTGTTTTTGTCTCATTCGACGAGATTGGCTGTTTTTGAGACAAAACAAAAGATTGAAAAGTTCCCTAAGTGTTCTTGAGTGTTCATGGTGATTTATGGAGATTTATGGAGATTTGAGGCTGTTCTTGTAGAGATCTGTAGCTGGTATCGTTGTACGAGCTTCCTAGGAGCGTTGTTTTGCTTGTTTAAGGTTCAGAATCTTCTTGGCAAAGTTAAGTGCATGACCATAGCTTATCTAAGCTAGAGATCTCTCTGATTTGCTTGCTATGTGTTGTTAGGCTTGTTAGATAGATGTTTAGGACGTTAGGAAGCTTTCTTGTGGCTTGGTATTGAGTTTTGTGGTTGTAGGAACGAAGATCTGGCGAGAAGCTTCGAGGAAAACATGATGCTTGGCATTGCATCGGTCGATGCACTTTGTGCGTCGGTCGATGCAAGTGCGAGGACAGCGCGTAAAACCTAGGGTTTTCGTGTTATGTCGAGCATGTGTCGGTCGATGCAGTGCGAGTGTCGATCGATGCAAGTGCATCTAGCATCGGTCGATGCAACCTTGTGTCGGTCGATGCATCCCCATCTGGTGTCGGTCGATGCATGTTGGTGTCGGTCGATGCAGAGTCCTGGTTTGTTATCGTTGATTGTTGATTGTTGGTTGATGGTTAGAGATGTCTCTATTGCTTGAATGTATAGCCCAATAGATGGGAGGATTGCCTTACTGAGTGTTTATAAAATACTCATGCATTGCAATTTGTGTTTGTGGTGCAGGTAAAGGCAAAGTGTGATCGTGGAATCAAGGCAATGAAGAGGAGGATGTTCTAGTGGTTCGCTTGGTTGTCTGGCTTCTGTTAGGTTGCTAGAGTTGAGTCCTAGAATGTTGTTTAGGATTGTTGGTTCTCTGGTTTATGGTGTTTGGATCATTAGTTTATGATTTGGAATTAATGTTGGTTATTGAATTATTATTGGTTAATTATTGGTGAATTATATTGGTTATTTCCGCTATTGATTGTGATTGTGGCTAGGTGGCTAGTGGGTATGGTTATATTGGTTAATTATTGGTGAATTATATTGGTTATTTCCGCTAATTATTGGTGAATTATATTGGTTATTTCCGCTATTTATATTTTATATTTTTTATTTTTTTTTAAAAAGTTGGGTCCTTTCACGTGTGCTCGTTGATTCCTGGGAATGGCCAAAGAGAAGGAATGTCTAGTTGTTCGTTGATTCGAAGAATAGCTGAACAAGAGACGAGACTTGAAAATCGTTGATTCGATGAATAACCAATGTTCAAGAGAAAATAAAGAAGCTGAAAGCTTTGATTCTTATTCAATAATATGTTCTCTCTTCTAAACACAAAGGAGGTTATAAATAACAAAGATAGACGTCAAAAACCCTAGGCCTAATGAATATAAGAAAACCAACATAAAGGTAAAGCCCACTTAACACATGAAGCTAAACAAAATATAAACTAAACTCATCAAGTAAAAACCAAAATAGAGATACCATTAAGAGGCTGCATCATATGTGAGAATTTTTTTTTTTTCTGACCTCATTCACATATATGCTACTTTGCAAATTACCTTTTATAATTTTGGTGAGAAACACACAATTTTATATTTTCCGGTTTTGACGAAAAAACACAATTTTACGATTTTATCTTTTACAATTTTGGACAGAAAACACAATTCTCCGATTTTTCAGTTCTGGTGTGCACATTTCCATAATTTCTCGCCAAAATCGTGATTTTTGGTTTTGGTTGAAAAACGGAATATTGCAAATTTTCTTGCAAAAATCATGACTTATAGTTTGGTGTAACACAAAGTTTGGTAAAAAGATTTTATTTTGATGGAAACCCCTGTATTTTTTACATTTTAGTAAAAAAAAATAAAAATATAATCGTGCCGTTTTGCGGTTTTGACGGAAAAATGATAATTCTTGACTTTACAAGTTGAGAAATTTTTTTGATGCATATATGTGGTTTTGAAAATATTGTAAGTTAAGGTATTTTAGACATTTACAATTTTTGGAAGTATATCACCATATGAATCCATCACTTAAAATCATCCACATTTTTTTCTACCTTTTGGATGAGTTTGACAAATACATCTAGATGATGTGTTTAATTGCACTAAACAAACATCATTTTTCATCTGCATCACGAATATCATTTTTCATCTGCATCTAGATTGACCATTTGGAAGAACAAATGAACATCACCTATATATAGTTTAATGGTTTTCCCAAAAAAAATTATTTGATTTGTAGGATTAGGAAACCAAAACTAATATGTAAACCAATAAGGTATATTGTTCAATTATGTGTTTTCTATGTTTAAATTTGTAATCTTAACTCATCTTGATTTTATTTAAGACGATATTCATAATTTATGGCCATCAACAAAAATAACAAATCAAAATTATTTAAATAAATTATTTTATTTAATAACTTGTTATTAGACTGATATTTTTAACCCCCTTTTTAATAAAATGGAAGTACACAACATAGGTTTTGTAGACTTTATATTTTTAATAAGTGGTTACAAATGATTACAAATAGGTTATAGATAGTATAGATTAATCCATATATTAATATTAATGGTTACACCTAAATAATAGGGATATTCCAAATTGATAATTGATATATTAATGGTAACAAATAAAATCATAGATATTCAAAACTGTATTTTTGGAAGATTTTAGTCTTATATCACGTTGTTTCCAAAGATTTTTAAACACAATATTACAAATTTATTTCCACAGATTTTATCGATAGACCACAACGTTAACCAAAGATAGATTACAAAATTGATAGATTGATTGGTTACAAGTTAAACAGTGGATTACAAGATAGATTACGAAGTACAATTTAACCAGTGTTATAACACGGATACTTATCAAGAATCATTAATAATATAAAACTTACAAAATATGTGCTTTTTTCAAGCTTTCATATTTAGCATATGATTTTATTGCATAATGTTTTATCCAAAAAAAACTTTTAGAAACAATAACATAAATTATATTTTATATAAAAAATACAATATAAATAAAATGAATTTCAACCTGTGCTCTAGCACAGGTCTTAATCTAGTTTAATCATTATAATCTCAATCTTCGCGGTGGAGGTGCTCCATTGCCACAACCTTTATGATCTTGAATACCATGCTGCTTGGAAGAACTGATATCAACTGAATCCATACCATATAATTTATACACGCAAATATGGCATTTTTTGTCGCAGTACGCATTGTCGCAAAAACAGTTTTGCATGCATGTCTCGTCTGTATCGCACTTATCCACGTACGCAAAATTTTGTCCTTAAAATCACCAAAAATTTAAAAAAATTATCTTTGAAACAAAAATATTAAAATTAAGTTTAACAAAGACTAGTCTCAAAAATTGGTAAAAATATATGTAAAATTCTATTAGTTTGTTTGAAAATGTTACTATTGATAAAGTGTGCACACTTACCAAAGAAGACGGCGACAAGAAGAGAAACCAATAGTATACTTTTAAATGAAATGTTTTTCATTCTCTAAGTAATTGTTCTTTTGATTTCTCTAAGTAAATGTTCTTTTACTTTCAATGGTGAAGTTAATGGTTGCACTTCATCTCTTGTCAAATTTACATTAATTTATATGTTCATATCAAGATTTAACTTACCAAATATATATATGTGCAATTATTTCAAGATTTGATTTATCAATATTTTTTTTCTTTGTATCCAGATTTGACTTACCATTTATAAGTGAAATCTGATATGTGTAATTATTTCAAGATTTGATTTGTCAATATTTTTTTCTTTGTATCCAGATTTGATTTATCATTTATAAGTGAAAATCTGATATGTGTAATTATTTCAAGATTTGATTTATCAATATTTTTTTCTTTGTATCCAAATTTGACTTACCATTTATAAGTGAAATTATCTGATATGTGTAATTATTTCAAGATTTGATTTATCAATATTTTTTTCTTTGTATCCAAATTTGACTTACCATTTATAAGTGAAATTATCTGATATGTGTAATTATTTCAAGATTTGATTTATCAATATTTTTTTCTTTGTATCAAGATTTGACTTATCATTTATAAGTGAAAATCTGATATGTGTAATTATTTCAAGATTTGACTTACAAAAAATTATATAAAAACATGGATATGCATAAATTTTTAATTACTATTGAAATTTTTATAAACATATTTATATCAAATCATATAATTATGAACCTCCTTGTTCATATTTAATTATATCAATTCATATTTATATGAACCTCCTTATTCACCCCTATTAGATTAACCAATAAAAATAGAGTAGTATGCCACCTTATACTATATTTAAAAACAAATCAAAATTAAAATCAGAGAAACAAAACATATTATGGAAACAAACTATGTATTAATCACTATTTTATAAACCTAAACCAACATATAATTTCATTTAATTGTAAAACCTAAAAGGCTAAAAATCTAAACACTCTTTTATAAACCTAAATTGATATTTAATCTTGTCAAATTAAAAATATAAATATTTTTTTTCTTTAGTTTTATCTTTAATTTTGGTTTATTTTTAAATATAGTATTATGTAGCATATAATTACTCTATTTTCATTGGTTAAATTACTCAGATCAGCTTTGAATCAGGCCTATTTATTTAAATGAGCCCAATAAAAAAGCCCATCAAAACTTTTAGTGGAGCGGGAACGGAGATTTAACGCCGCGCAACCATATACCAAATATTTGACAAGTCAGCGATCCCGCTTCATGAGCTGACCTAGTTTACAAACATTCTTATGAGCCGTCGATTAAAAACACAATCAACGGCTAGGATCTCCGACGTCATCGATCTTCGTCAAGACCTAATAACCAACAGAATCAATTAGTCGAACTACTATAAAAACAAAATACATGTTCATCGAATAAAACACAATTCAGATCTGTGCTTCTTCATCTTCTTCTTCAACCCAGAAAAACAAAAACACAAAAGTCAAAAACAATGGCGCCGAGAGCAGAGAAGAAGCGGAGAAGAAACCAGCCTCCGAGAAGCCAGTAGAGGAGAAATCAAAAGCCGAGAAAGCACCGGCGGAGAAGAAACCAAAAGCCGGCAAGAAACCCCCGAAAGAAGCTGGAACTGGTGGCGACAAGAAGAAGAAGATGAAGAAGAAGAGCGTCGAGACATACAAGATCTACCTCTTCAAGGTTCTGTTAAGATGGCAATTGGGCTCTTGTTATTAGGCCTTTTATCTTATTATGTTGTGTTTAAGTATCACTCTCGATCGATTGTGAACCTTTATCAAATGAATTAACAACAATGTTTATCTTCTTCTTCTAATCGTCTTCCTCCTTCTCTCTTCCTCCTACCTCCGATCTGATTATTCACCTCACTCCCCTTTTCTTCTGTTCCTCATCCCTATTTCTGTTATTATCCTTGATAAGCTACTTCGGTACTTATCAAATTGGTGCTTTCATTGAGAGTTGAACTCAAGGATTTATCAAAAAAAAAAAAAACTAAAAAAAAAACTAAAAAATGAATGTCAGTGATGAAACTTGCGATCGTATCCTACGATCTTGTGAGGAAATTAAGTGTTATGTGCAGGAGATGATGCAAACCAATCGTGAGAGACAGCAACTCTTATTCGACCTACAAACCGGTTTACATAACATCAAGTCCGCCACGGTGAGCTCAGATCTTCCGTCAGCTACTCATCAAACCACCAAGGTGAGTCCAGATCTTCCACCATCCGTCCAACAGTCCATCAACGCGAGTCAAGATCTTCCACCATCAGATCCAACACCAAGAAAAACCCCAGAAATTTCTCTTGGGACTTCTGTCGAACACTTGGTGAACACGGCCTTACCAGAGGTTTCTTTCAGTCTGTGGATCTCCGAGCTTCCACACACAGTCCAATCTCTTGGTGAAGAGAGGATTCCTGTTCAGCGAAACTATCATAATGCCAGGAAGATATCAACACGCAGGAGACATCATGAGTTTAAATCGGCGACAAAGGTCAGAAAACACTTCATGAAGAAACATGGTAAACGACTCGGATATTCTTTGAATGACTCTAGGATTAAGGTTGTTGCTAGTAAGGCTAGTCGTTTGTGTATCTCTTCTGATTATGATGCGTCACAAGAGTTTGATAATGGAGTTGATATCAGAAAGGGATCGGGAAATCGTATTAGAGGTGTGAACAAGTTCTGTCAAACTCAAGGGGTTGAACCAGTTGATGATTTACCGAGATTTCTGGCTGTTCACGATGGAAATGGTAGAGCTAGTAGTGGTTTGAAGTCTTGGACCAAATATGTAGTTGCAAGGGAACAAGTAAGAAGGAGACGTCAAGGGCTTGGAGCTGAAGTGGATAAAACTACAGTATTGTACATTGGATTTCAGGAAACGCATTTTGCGATGGCTGAACACGCAAAGGAGAGAGTTCTAAAACCAGGTCGTGATGAAACGTTGGGAGTTGTTGGGTGTGAAGGTACGAGAGGATCAAACAGTGAGTTCAGACAGTATCAGGCGGCTTTGGCGGAGTGCGTTTCACCGATAGGATTTTCACGAGATGGGGAAGCAAGGAAACAAGATGAATATGTGAGTTGCTTCTATCAAGAGCTACTAACCTGGGTACACAGTTGGGAGACATACTTCTGCGAGAATAAGATTCCTCAGGAAGAATGGTTAAGTATTGTTTATTCAAGCTTAGAAGGAGAATTTGGTGATAGAATCAAGAGTCTATGGGCAAAGAAGTGTCCTACCTGCTGGAAAGAATTCAAGTGCGTGATCAGGGAAGAACTTAAGAACCGTCCAAGAATACAAGGTGAGATAAACCGTTTAGTATACTCAGGAATGCTTCAAGATGATTCTGTATTGAGTTATTGCAGAGAGTTCGAAGCTAAGCGTAGAGAAGCAAGATTTATACCAGAGAAATATGTGGTAGTTGTGTTCATACGAGGCTTGAATCAACCCTTACAGGAGGAGGTTAGGAAACTGCAACCTAAAGGACTTCAAGAAGCAATGGGTGTTGCTAAATGGCTGGAGGAAATGAGTGGGTATATAGGGGCCCAACACATGGCAAATGGGCAAGTTTCATGTTGCAAGGGTAACGACGAGGAGTTTATGAGCCTGACATTGTTATACGAAGGTGCAAAGGACATTATTGATTCCATAAGTCAGTATAAGGAGCGATCAGTAACAGATTTATCCAAGAAGAAGGGTCTACAGTTTTGGGGCTCTATCTCAGGTCATAGAGTGTTTGTCGAGATTGACTTTGGAGCTACACAGAACTATATGTCAGAAGAGTTAGCCATTCACCTTAGGCTGCCCAAGAGAAGGACCAAACCCAGGTCAGTTGGTTTGGGACATGATCAGGTCATCAAGAGTGAAGGCACTTGCAAAAGGGTCAGCTTGTTCATTCAAGGAGTTGAGATCATTGAGGATTTTCTCGCACTGGACTTAACCAAGACTGAAGCTGATCTGATTTTGGGCTATACTTGGCTATCCAAATTGGGAGAGACTTGTGTTAACTGGCAGGAACACACCTTCTCCTTTCTTAACAACCAAGAATGGATCACTCTTTATGAAAAGGATGAAGAGTTTAAGCGTAGTACAGGAAAAGTTAAGATGAGGAGTGACGAAGAGCAAGAAGGATCCCATAAATATGAGCAAAGGAGCAATGTTGAAAGGGATGTTGACTATCTTGAGGACAAGATAGCTTTAAAAGGGGCACGTATGGATAGTAGTGGCAAAAGCGCTAATGATGCAAGACATGAACAGCTGTTGAGTGGTGATTGTCAAAAGAGGAAGAAGCTAAGCTCCAAATATCCCACTGAAGAGTTGGAAGTGACATTCTCGAGCAAGAAAGAAATTGCAGTAACAACAGGGATTGATCTTAAGTCTACATAAGCTGATGCTGGAGGGAGCAAGACTACGAAATTTGGAGAGTTCCAATACCTTCCACCATGAGGACATGGTGGATCTCATTGGGACGGTATTGTTAAGATGGCAATTGGGCTCTTGTTATTAGGCCTTTTATCTTATTTTGTTGTGTTTAAGTATCACTCTCGATCGATTGTGAACCTTTATCGAATGAATTAACAACAATGTTTATCTTCTTCTTTCTAAACGTCTTCCTCTTTCTCTCTTCACCCTCCTTCCGATCCGATTCTTCACCTCAGTCCCCTTTTCTTCTGTTCCTCATCCCTATTTCTTTTATTATCCTTGATAAGCTACTTCGGTACTTATCAGGTTCTGAAACAAGTTCATCCAGATATTGGTATCTCAAGCAAAGCTGTAACACCCAATTTTCATGGCATGTCACAAAGTTAACTTATACCACAAGTAAACCATACTTAACGGAAAATAACCGTAAAATCCATTAATTCAACTTAAACAGCTTTCAAACCATCCATTAAACGTTAAACTGAAACTAACAACCAGTTCGATAATCCAACAACGGAAAATAAAATAATAATCTCCAGCTCCTAACACCAACACCAACTCTATCAACTACTCCTCATGGTTACCTGCAAGAGAAAGAGAGGGGTGAGCAATCTAAGATTACTCAGCGAGGGCAAGCCTTAGGGCTCACGAAGTCTTCATACACAAACATGCTTAGACCATCACAAAGTCTAAATCTAAGACAAGCAATCAATCACGTGTCAACGACACACACACACCAAGCAAATGAGACTATGTCCCATAACCGCCCTAAAGACGGGTCAGATACAACGTGTCATCACACGCTACCCTCGTGCATTATCAGATCCATCATGCTTTCGCAATTCTTCATGCACCATGCTTACGAAACCTCCATGCCTCATGCACTTTGTCCTAGCATCAATCACTCGTGCTCATGCTTACGGACCCCAAGCGCCTCTTGCACTTGTTCCTAGCATAGCACAGACGTCGGCTCATCAATCATCCTGATCAAGCCGCATACCGTGCCGGTAGACCACCACACAACTACAAAGATTTCTTTTTGTAGGGCTCACCCGCTTCTTTGTGTCTTAGCACATTTTCTCCTCACACTCAAACAATTTATTTTATCACACAAACATGCATATCACACACCACACAATCCATTTTAAAATATCTAGTTCTTTTAATTTTCAAATCCTATTACTAATTCATTTTCCTTACTTTTTATTTTGTAAATATATATTATATATATTATTAGTATACACGCAACAATCAACTAAAATTATTTATATATAAACCATAGGTATACTTGACTTAGCTTTAAACTAAGTAACTATCTAAACATATCAGTATATGAAAAAGACACCAACTAGTCCTCACTTAGCAAATTGGTTGATCCTCAAGTAAAAGCCAGCAACAACAGAAATCCAACCCAACAACAATCTCAATCTGCAATGGTTTAGATTAAACAATCAAAGATTATTTTCCATTAATAATCTAATTACCACATCCGATTTAATTATGCCGGTGCTTCTCAAATAAATTAATTAGATGTAGTTTAATAATTAAATCAAACCAACAATCTAATAATTCATAACGACACAATTCATACGTTCGCATGCTCCCAGATTTATACCAATTTCTAAACCAGCCACACTAACCGATTACAACTACATGCGTTCTTAAATTAATCAACATCACCGTCCAACACACGTAACCATGTACGACACCACCATTCAACTCATGTATGTACGTTCAATAATCAAAGTTCGGTTGTGTACATAAACCTCTTGGTTTAGCTGGTTAAGTATTGGTTTAGCTATAAACGAACAACATAACAACGACAACAACACGAGACGTAATCACGTAAAGCTTCGTCGTTACCTCGTTCTGCAACTTTTCTCGACGGCTTGACTTGACGAACTGAACGGCGAAGTGGAAGACTCGGCAACACAGATCTGCGGTGGTTCAAGCTTGGTGATTAGATTGGTTCCAACAATCTATGAAAACACAACATAGTTCTCGGGTTTGGTTCACGGATCTTACCTCTCCGGTGAAGACGTTTCACACGGCGGCACAGGCTGAGCGCGGTGACAACCTCCGGTGTCTCTAGTGGTGCTACAAGGGTTCGCAACAAGGTTCGAGTTAGGGCTGTTCCCAAAACGATACAAAACTAAAGACTCGAGTCAGGTTGTTTCATTTCATAACTCATCTCTTTCGTTTAAAGTTTCAATCTTTGTGTTCATTGGTAGCAAAGCTTGCATCTTTTTGTTCCATAGGTTCCGTTTGTTCATTTGGTTTAATTTGTTCCAAAGGTTGTTAGTCATTTGTCTAGGGTGTTAGTTATCGTTTTTGTTCATCCTGTTCATATATGTGTTCATCCTTGTTCTTGCTTGTCTACTTTTAGATCCTTAAAGCTAGTTTTGCATTTTGAATCCGTGTTTTTAATCTTGACCATAAAGCAGATTTTGTCTTGTAGTACTTTTTACTTTTGCTTTATTTGTTTAGTCATAGGTTTGGTTTGTTATAGCTGTCAGCACGTTCTTGTTGAGTGATAAGATTAATCTCTTGTGGTCCTTGAGCGTTTGGTACTCACGCGTGCGAGTATTGCTTTTTGGTTTTGCAAGGTTTAAATTCAACTCGAACCGCGAAGCCTCGCCACATCACGTTGACCAATACGTACGATGGCCGACCAAGTACCACCAGCACCACCGGAGATAGGGATTACTCTCGCTGCACTGCAAACCGGCATCGAACAACTTGCTGAACGTTTAACACGTATTGAGATGTTAAACCCTCCCCGTGAAGATCCCCAACCCGCGAGACGCCAACGACAAGAAACGGAGAGCGACCAGTCCGAGGAGGATTACGAACCAAGGCCTAGACGACGCCACCGGCGAGACGATCAGTATGACGATGCTCCGAGGCGTTACGAACCAGCCCACAAGATGATCGCACCCACGTTCGCACGCAAATCCGACCCTTAAGCCTACCTCGAATGGGAAAGCCGCATGGAGCACTTGTATTCGTGTCATGCCTATCCGGATTTGCGCAAGGTTCAATATGTCGTGGCTCACTTCACCGATCACGCCCTCACTTGGTGGGATCGCCTCGAAGCTGGACAACGCCGCAACAGAGAACGACCCATCACTGTTTGGGAAGTCCTCAGAGTAGAGATGCGACGACGCTTTGTGCCTCCATTCTATCACTGCGACCTACAAAAGAAGTTCCGGCGACTCACGCAAGGAACACGATCAATGGAGGAGTATTACGAAGAGTTTGAGCACCTGCGCAACCGTCTACAAGTCGACGACTCCGAGGAATCACTCATGGCACAGTTCTTGGACGGCTTGCAAGAGCGCATTGCGCGCAAGGTGGAGCGCAACCCTATCAGGTCTTTGAAGGGCTATTGCACCTCTCGATGCAAATTGAGAGTCAAATCAAGAAGAAGAGCGCCTCCGCGTCTCGTGTCCGAACTCAAGGAGCTTCAACATGGACTCCTAATGCGTTGCCCTCGAACCGTTACCAAGACAAGCCAAAGGCGACCAGTGCTGACTCGAGATTCAAACCAAAGGAGCCAGCCACCAATGAGCGCCAAGACCCGAGTCGCAACACCACCGACGTCCGGAGCCGCGACATCATGTGCTTCAAGTGTCAAGGGAGAGGACACTACGCCCGAGACTGTCCGAACGCACGCACGATGATCCTTACCGAAGCCGGCGAGATCGAGTCCGACGATGAGGCACCCGAGGAGATTGTTCGAGGAGAGGCTGAACTGGAAGAAGCTGTTGTTGAGCCCGAAGTTGGAGAACTGTTGATGATACGCCGCATTGTGAACGCAAGCGTAGCCACCGACGACACCAATCAACACGACAACATCTTCCACACGAGGTGCACTGTAAGTGGTCGCGTTTGTGGCTTGATAATAGACGGAGGTTCTTGCACTAACGTGGCAAGTTCCAGTCTTGTCAAGAAACTTTCTCTTGAAACCACAAACCACCCTCGCCCTTACCGTTTGAAATGGTTAAATGATAAGACCGTGATCCATGTAAAGGAACAGGTCATGGTCCCATTCAGTGTTGGTCCGTATAAGGACCAAATCCTATGCGATGTAGTGCCTATGCAAGCTAGCCACCTCTTATTGGGACGTCCATGGCAGTTTGATAAGTGCACCATGCATTGCGGCTACACTAACCACTACTTTTTCGTTCATGACAACAAACGTATTTCCTTGAAACCCTTGAGCCCCACGCAAGTACATGAAATGCAAGACAAGTTGTCTAAAGATTCGAACGATAAAAAGAATTTCTTGATTCAGTATGGTGATGTTAGAAAGTCCCTTAAGGACTCAGCCCAAGTGTTATTGATGGTGTTTCGAGATGTGTTGCTTTCAGGTCTCGATGGTTCACTAGACGCCTTACCGAAGGTGATCCGCGACGTCCTTAGACGCTACGCCGACGTGTTCCCGGAGGAGCTACCCGAGGGTCTACCACCGATCAGAGGCACTGAGCACCAGATTGACCTCATACCAAGCGCACAACTCCCCAACCGACCAGCCGACCGAGTCAATCCCGAAGAGGTGAAGGAGCTCGAGCGACAAGTCAAAGAACTTATGGCGCAAGGATACATTCGAGAAAGCTTGAGTCCGTGTGCTGTTCCAGTGCTCCTAGTCCCGAAAAAAGACGGATCATGGAGGATGTGCGTTGACTGTAGAGCCGTCAACAACATCACCATCAAGTATAGCCACCCCATCCCACGCCTCGATGATATGCTAGACGAACTTAGTGGCGCCAGCATCTTCTCAAAGATCGACTTGAAGAACGCCTACCATCATGTTTGTATGAAGGAGGGTGAGGAGTGGAAGATCACTGAAAGACCCCATCCCCGGCCATCTATGGCCGGAGAGGTTCTCCCGTCCCTTTACACTACTTAGTCATATTTTAGGGCCCATTCCTTTAAACAATGTTCGTTTGCACATTCTGTGATTCATACATAATCCTCATGATATAATACTTAGAGTAATAATTATTCGATATTCATTAAGTAATCAAAGGATTCGATACAACTTATGAGTTTGCATAATAAGCTAGAACAAGCTGTATAATCGATCCTATCTACCCTTCACACCACCACTCATCTTCCCGGCCATGAGTCCCGCGCCTAAGCACTTCCTTTCCCGCGATCACCCTCCTTTCCTGAAACAAAGTAGGCATCAATAACATTCCCTTTCCCGCTGTACATGTCATGCAATGCACGCTAGGTACTAATAACCGTCCAGTACAGAGATCGGCCGGTAGAGAGTTATCCCGCGCATCAGTTCGGACGGTGTACTGGGGGTCTGTACCGATCCCTGTCCAACCGCCGAGCCGCGTTTACTTTTCTCCGCCCGAATTGTCCGTACTTGGACACCCCGGATGGTACGCTGATCGGTAGGGAGGTAGCATGCGCATCAGTTCGGTTGGTTCACGGCGAACCTGGCGGTTCCCGATCCACTTCCGAGCCGCACCCCCTTTCCTCCGACCAACCGGACCATCTGAAGCATTACTTATGCTTATGTTTGATGCACTACCCCAATTCCCAGAGCCTATATGGACGGTACTGTACCGTACCTCCGACCCTTATTACCCTTCTCGCCGAACTCTTTATTTCTCGGATCCTTCTTCCTGATCTTTACTCGTACTCTCGAGTTTTTGGTGTATTTTTCTGTATCCGAACGTGTCCTCAGAATGAGAGGATCGCCCCCTTTATATAGGGTCCTGGGCCGCGGTTTTGGCCCCAAAAGGCACCCTTCGGACGAATCCGTTCATTCACTCCTGTTCGCTCATGTACGCTCGCCGTACCCGTTCGGCCATGACCTTTAGGCCGTGCCCTTTCGGTCCCGAGCTCCCAGCTGGTCAGTGAACTGTCCACTGTCGTCCAGCTGGTCGAGCTGGGTCGAGCTGGGTCGAGCTTCCTGGCAGCTGGACGAGCTGACACTAGCTGGCCGAGCTGACCGCAGCTGGCCTCAAGCTATCCAGAGCTGGCCGAGAGCTGTCCGGAGCTGGCCCGGAGCTGTCCGGACCTGGCCCGAAGCTGTCCGGAGCTGACCAATACTTGTCCCATACTTGGCTCGTTTTCTCCCCTTGACCGAGCTAACGAGTAGCTCTTCCCCGACTTGTCCGAGATCACCCTTCCATCCCGGACCAAGCCATGGCCTACGATCCTATTCAGGATCGCGGGCGTTACAGGTCTCCCCCCCTTGAAGGGGATTCGTCCCCGAATCCGGATCAAGTTGATCTTCACTCATCTCCTTGAACCACTTAGGAAAATCGGCCTTCATCTTGTTTTCAGTTTCCCAAGTAGCTTCTTCCCGTCCGCTGCAGTTCCACAAGATTTTTACCATGTTCATCTTCTTCCTGCGCATTTCCTTTACCATTCGATCAATGATCCGAATAGGTGTCGCTTCCACGGTCAAGTTCTCTTGCAACTCGGCCGAAACATCTTCGACCACTTCATCCTCTTCTCTTAGGCATTTCCGAAGTTGAGATACATGGAACACCTTGTGGAANCTCCCAACTGGTCAGTGAACTGTCCACTGTCGTCCAGCTGGTCGAGCTGGGTCGAGCTGGGTCGAGCTTCCTGGCAGCTGGACGAGCTGACACTAGCTGGCCGAGCTGACCGCAGCTGGCCTCAAGCTATCCAGAGCTGGCCGAGAGCTGTCCGGAGCTGGCCCGGAGCTGTCCGGACCTGGCCCGAAGCTGTCCGGAGCTGACCAATACTTGTCCCATACTTGGCTCGTTTTCTCCCCTTGACCGAGCTAACGAGTAGCTCTTCCCCGACTTGTCCGAGATCACCCTTCCATCCCGGACCAAGCCATGGCCTACGATCCTATTCAGGATCGCGGGCGTTACAAGTCTCCCCCCCTTGAAGGGGATTCGTCCCCGAATCCGGATCAAGTTGATCTTCACCCATCTCCTTGAACCACTTAGGAAAATCGGCCTTCATCTTGTTTTCAGTTTCCCAAGTAGCTTCTTCCCGTCCGCCGCAGTTCCACAAGATTTTTACCATGTTCATCTTCTTCCTGCGCATTTCCTTTACCATTCGATCAATGATCCGAATAGGTGTTGCTTCCACGGTCAAGTTCTCTTGCAACTCGGCCGGAACATCTTCGACCACTTCATCCTCTTCTCTTAGGCATTTCCGAAGTTGAGATACATGGAACACCTTGTGGAAAGCGTCTAACTTTGGTGGTAACTCCAGCTTGTACGCCACCGCACCTACCCGTTCAAGTACCTTGTACGGACCAACGTACCTTGGGCTCAACTTTTTCCTCTTAGTGAAACGCCCTTTTCCCTTATAGGTCATGGCCTTAAGGTACACCAAGTCACCCACTTCAAACTCCAACTGTTTCCGACGCTTGTCCCCATAACTTTTCTGTCGGTTTTGGGCTTCTTTCAACTTGATTTTTAAGAACCTTAGCTTGTCGGCCGTTTCGTCCACAATCCCGGGTCCGAATAACGTCCGTTCCCCAACCGGCGTCCAGCACAAAGGCGTTCGACATGCTCGGCCATATAGCGCTTCATAAGGCGACATTCCGATACTAGCTTGGTAGCTATTGTTGTATGCGAATTCCACCAAGTTCAAGTAACTTTCCCAGCCTCCACCCCAATCCAGTACGCATGCTCGCAACATATCCTCGAGCGTCTGAATTGTTCTTTCGGACTGCCCGTCCGTCTGTGGGTGGTACGCTGTACTCAAGTTCACCCTTGTTCCCAGGGCCTTTTGAAAAGCTTTCCAGAATAGCGAGGTAAACCGTGTATCACGGTCTGAGACAATGCTCACCGGTACCCCGTGAAGCCGGACAATCTCTTCCATGTACCTGGCCGCGATCACTTCGGCCCCATCCGTTTCCGCGATTGCGATGAAGTGTGCAGATTTGGTCAATCTGTCAACCACTACCCAGACTGCATCGTGTTTCCACTTGCTCATAGGCAACCCAGTCACGAAGTCCATGGTCACATGATCCCATTTCCATTCCGGCATGGGTAGACTTTGGACCAAACCGCTCGGTACCTGATGCTCGGCCTTAACGAGTTGACAGGTTTTACACTTAGCAACCCACGCGGCCACATCTCTTTTCATTCCCTTCCAGTGATAGTATCGTTTCAGATCGCGATACATCTTGGTCGAACCGGGGTGGATTGAGAACTTAGACTGGTGCGCTTCCCTTAGGATTTCGTCCCTTAGTTCCTTACTTTGCGGCACACACACCCGTCCATTCACCACAATGGTTCCATTGTTCGATGTTTGGAACTCAGTCTTATTATTCTCCGCCCAACCCTTTAGTTCCTTGTCCTTTTCCTGAGCCAAACGAATTCTACTAAGTAGGTCCGCTTGATCAGCTGCCCCTAAGCCCAATGGCTCCACTTCTCCCGACAATGCATTTAGATGCAAGGTCCCCAGCATATTAACCAATGCTTCCTGATTTTTCTCAGCTTCCACATCGAAGCGTCTCCTACTCAAAGCATCTGCGACTTGATTCGCCTTTCCCGGTTGATAGGCAATATCCAAGTCATAGTCTGCGACAAACTCTATCCACCGTCTTTGCCTTAGATTTAACTCTGGCTGGGTGAATATGTATTTCAGACTCTTGTGGTCGGTGAAGATTTGAACCTTGGCTCCATAGAGATATGAACGCCAAATCTTCAACGCGAACACCACCGCGGCCATCTCTAAGTCGTGCGTTGGGTAATTCCTCTCGTGCTTACGCAGTTGCCTTGAAGCATATGCGATTACACTGCCCCTTTGCATTAACACACAACCTAGCCCGGTTATAGAGGCGTCAGTGTACACTATGTACGGCTCGTCCGTTTCCGGCAACACCAGTACCGGAGCACTTGTGAGCATCGCCTTTAACTCCGCGAAACTTTTCTCGCATTCCTCCGTCCATAGGAACTTGGTATCTTTCCCCGTCAATCGCGTCATTGGCTGAGTCATACCCGCAAAGCCTTTGACGAATCTTCGGTAATATCCCGCCAACCCAAGAAAGCTCCTTATCTCGGTGGCATTCCTCGGACGTGGCCAGTCCTTTATCGACTTGATCTTTTCCGGATCCACGGACACTCCTTGGTCCGAGACAATGTGTCCAAGGAACCCGACACTCTTTTGCCAAAACGAGCATTTGCTTAATTTCGCGAAAAGCTTTTGTTCCCTTAACCGCACCAAAACTGCCCTTAAATGATTCTGATGAGTCTCCCAATCCTTCGAGTAGACAAGTATGTCATCAATGAAAATGATTACAAACTCGTCCAAGAATTCCCGGAAGACACCATTCATCATCTTCATGAAGGCTGCCGGTGCATTGGTCAATCCGAACGGCATAACCACAAACTCAAAGTGGCCGTACCTCGTCCGGAAAGCCGTTTTCCGAATGTCCGATGGCTCTATCGGAATTTGATGGTACCCCGAGGCCAAGTCTATCTTTGAGAACCACTTTGCACCTCGGAGGTTATCCAACAACTCGTCTATCCGGGGCAATGGGTACTTATTCTTCACCGTAACCCTATTCAGCCCCCGGTAATCAATGCATAGCCTAAAGCTACCATCCTTTTTCTTCACAAACAAGACCGGTGCACCCCAAGGTGAACTACTTGGTCTGATAAACCCTTTTTCCAACAATTCTTCCAATTGTTTCTTTAACTCCGCCATTTCTGCCGGTGCCATCCGGTAAGGCGCTTTAGATATAGGGGTCGTCCCCGGTTCCAGCTCGATGGTGAACGGATCTGATCTATCCGGCGGCACTCCCCGTACCGCTTCAAACACATCGGCAAATTCATTGGCTACCGGAATCTCATCCAGTTCCTTATTTTCCCCAACTTCCTTTGTTGTGATTGTGGCTAAGTACGCCTCACAACCTTTCTCCAGCATCCTTTCCGCCTGGATTGCTGAGATGATCAAACTTCCCGAAGTTGATCTTATTCCCTGGAATCTCAATGTTCCTTCCTTTCCCTCAAAATTTACTCTCCCTCGGTGACAGTCAAGGTGAGCCTTGTACTTTCCCAACCAGTCCATCCCCAAGATAACATCATGTTTCATGAGTGGCACAATGATTAGGTCAGTAGGCATATCCACACCATTGACAATGACCGAGATGCCGCGAACCACACCGTACGGGAACATCACCTGCCCGCCGGCTGCTCGGACCATTCCATATTCGGTGTTTGGTTCTCTCTGGAACCCACCTTTTCCTATCATTTCTGGGCTCACAAAACAGTGTGTGGCCCCCGAATCAAACAAGGTGTGCGTTTCCACACCACCTATACTTAAGGTCCCTACACATTCCTCTAGAATGCTAAGTACCCTTATCCCCATAGACATGCACCATGATGCTATGTAATGCACGAATTGAACTAGAAAGGGTTCTCGTTACATACCAGTAATCGCCCTGTAGTTCCCATCGGCAGTTTCCTCAGACAGCTCATACACGCGTGGTGCAACAGCCTGTTTCTTTGGTGGTGGCGGTAAAGTTTCCTCACCACGGTTTCCCCGTTGATCAAGCTTTGGACATTCCCTTTTAAAATGTCCCTCCTTCCCGCATAAGTAGCAGGTCCTTGGCCCATTGCCATTGTCCATCCTTGGACAGTTTCGGATCTCATGGTCCTTACTTCCACAGCGTCCGCATGCACCCACGGTCTTCCAGCAAGAACCGCTATGGTACTTTCCGCAAGTCTTGCACTCCCCATACCTGGGTTCAGACCTTGCGTTATCCACCTTGTCCCACTTCCTCTTTTGGTCGGTGGTTTTGGCTGGGTGAGTCGAACGAGAAGAAACTTTCTCGCGTTTGAGCTGTTTCTCTTCCTCTATCCCAGCTTCGATCATAGCCGCCCTTTCCACCACTTCCACGACCGAGTTAAAGACACCGTTCACGCAATGGTTGCGGATGTCTACCCTTAGTCCACGGATAAAGCGACGTACTTGTGCTTTCTCATCCTCAATTTCCTTTCCCACAAAGCGCCTAAGGCGACTGAACTCAACGTCATACGCGCGTACCGTCATTACCCCTTGTACCAGGTTCAGGTACTCGCTTTCCAGTCGATCCCAAGCCTCCGGGGGAAAGAATTTCTTGTTGAATTCTATCTCGAAGTCCGCATAGGTTAGGACTTGACCACCTGTACGTTTCTCCACTGATACCCACCAGTCATGGGCTTCCTCTTCCAGGAAATGGACAGCAATGTCCTTTTGATACTCCTCCGGGCAGCGAGTGGAGTTGAAATTCCTTACAAGTCGACTCCTCCACTCGTCAGCCACAATCGGGTCCGTACTACCCGAGAAATGTTTTGTCTTTAGCCTCGTGACATGCTCCAGTGCATCAAGGTAGTCCTTTCTCTTTCTCGGAGAATCTCCAGGACCTACCCCAATGGTCCCCGCAACAATCTTGCTACGTACCGTTGGTACCACAGGATCCGGTACCAACGCCTTTGTGAGCACGTCCAGCTGTGCCATCATGGCCTTCATCGTTTCCCACTGTTCCTGGGACGATGGTACAACATTCGGTTGCCTATTCACGTCCGTAGCTCCGCTACTCTCCGGCTTATCATTATCCGGTTGTTTTTCTCCAGCCTCAGGTCCGGCTGCAATCAGGGTGTCCGTGTTCCCTACGTCCGCATCGACCATAGTCTCCGCGTCCATGGTCCCATCGGCCACCTCCTTGCCTTTTCTTTTCTTTTCCTTGCTGCTCTTACCCATCTGCAAAATTATGCATTAGTCACGGCTAAATTAACAAACCGCAAACAGTAAGAACAACTACCGCGAGATCCCATGAAGCCGATGAGTGGTGATGCCCCAAACCCGCACTACCGGTCCTAGAACCAAGCATGCTCTGATACCAACTTGAAAGACCCCATCCCCGGCCATCTATGGCCGGAGAGGTTCTCCCGTCCCTTTACACTACTTAGTCATATTTTAGGGCCCATTCCTTTAAACAAGGTTCGTTTGCACATTCTGTGATTCATACATAATCCTCATGATATAATACTTAGAGTAATAATTATTCGATATTCATTAAGTAATCAAAGGATTCGATACAACTTATGAGTTTGCATAATAAGCTAGAACAAGCTGTATAATCGATCCTATCTACCCTTCACACCACCACTCATCTTCCCGGCCATGAGTCCCGCGCCTAAGCACTTCCTTTCCCGCGATCACCCTCCTTTCCTGAAACAAAGTAGGCATCAATAACATTCCCTTTCCCGCTGTACATGTCATGCAATGCACGCTAGGTACTAATAACCGTCCAGTACAGAGATCGGCCGGTAGAGAGTTATCCCGCGCATCAGTTCGGACGGTGTACTGGGGGTCTGTACCGATCCCTGTCCAACCGCCGAGCCGCGTTTACTTTTCTCCGCCCGAATTGTCCGTACTTGGACACCCCGGATGGTACGCTGATCGGTAGGGAGGTAGCATGCGCATCAGTTCGGACGGTGTACTGGGGGTCTGTACCGATCCCTGTCCAACCGCCGAGCCGCACCCCCTTTCCTCCGACCAACCGGACCAACCGAAGCATTACTTATGCTTATGTTTGATGCACTACCCCAATTCCCAGAGCCTATATGGACGGTACTGTACCGTACCTCCGACCCTTATTACCCTTCTCGCCGAACTCTTTATTTCTCGGATCCTTCTTCCTGATCTTTACTCGTACTCTCGAGTTTTTGGTGTATTTTTCTGTATCCGAACGTGTCCGCAGAATGAGAGGATCGCCCCCTTTATATAGGGTCCTGGGCCGCGATTTTGGCCCCAAAAGGCACCCTTCGGACGAATCCGTTCATTCACTCCTGTTCGCTCATGTACGCTCGCCGTACCCGTTCGGCCATGGCTATTAGGCCGTGCCCTTTCGGTCCCGAGCTCCCAACTGGTCAGTGAACTGTCCACTGTCGTCCAGCTGGTCGAGCTGGGTCGAGCTCCCTGGCAGCTGGTCGAGCTGACACTAGCTGGCCGAGCTGACCGCAGCTGGCCTCAAGCTATCCAGAGCTGGCCGAGAGCTGTCCGGAGCTGGCCCGGAGCTGTCCGGAGCTGGCCCGAAGCTGTCCCATACTTGGCTCGTTTTCTCCCCTTGTCCGAGCTAACGAGTAGCTCTTCCCCGACTTGTCTGAGATCATCCTTCCATCTCGGACCAAGCCATGGCCTACGATCCTATTCAGGATCGCGGGCGTTACAATCACCTTCAAGACGAAACAGGGTTTGTACGAATGGTTGGTAATGCCATTCGGTCTTTCTAACGCCCCTTCTACCTTTATGCGTCTCATGAACCATGTTTTAAGATCATTTATTAATAAGTTCGTAGTAGTTTACTTTGATGATATACTTGTCTATAGTTCGAGTTTGGCTGATCATGTTGAACATTTAAATTCAGTCTTGTTTACTCTCCGCGAAGAGTGACTCTACGCAAACTTGAAAAAGTGCATGTTTGCTGCTGATTAGTTGGTCTTCCTAGGCTTTGTTGTGTCTTCGCAGGATCTTAAGGTGGACTAGGAAAAGATTTGCATGATCGAGGAATGGCCCACGCCAACAAGCATCAGTCAAGTCAGATTGTTCCACGGCCTAGCAAGTTTTTACCGGCGGTTCGTGAAAGACTTCAGTACCGTGGCCGCGCCTCTCACCTCGGTGATCAAAAAGAACAGCGAGTTTCATTGGGGAGAAGAACAAGATAAGGCGTTCGCTGAACTCAAGAGACGTCTCACGAACGCGCCATTGCTCACGTTGCCTAACTTCAACAAGACTTTTGAAGTCGAGTGTGATGCTTCGGGAGTTGGGATTGGAGCCATGTTGACTCAAGGAGTCCGACCAGTCGCGTATTTCAGTGAGAAGCTTAGTGGTGCAGCGCTCAACTACCCGACCTATGACAAGGAGTTGTACGCTCTCGTTCGAGCAATGGAGGTGTGGCAGCACTATCTACTGGCGAGAGAGTTTGTGATCCACACTGATCACAAAACTCTAAAGCATCTCCGCGGTCATACTAACCTCAAGAGATGTCATGCAAAGTGGCTGGAGTTAATCGAGTTGTTTCCCTATGTCATTAAGTACAAGAAAGGCAAGGAGAACGTCGTCGTCGACGCCTTATCAAGACGACACACACTGATCACCACGATGGACGCGCGAGTGTTGGGTTTTGAAAGCATCAAGGATGCTTATGTTGGAGACGTTGAGTTTGGGAATTGCTTTCAGAACCATGGGAAGGGAATTTCCACCGATTTCTACCTTCATGAGGGGTTCCTGTTCAGGGGAAGACAGCTGTGTATACCAAATGGTTCTATCCGGGAGTTGCTTGTTCGTGAAGCTCATAGTGGAGAACTATCGGGTCATTTCGGTATCACTAAGACCTTGGCCGTGCTAAAAGAGCACTTATACTGGCCAAAGATGCGAAGTATGGTGGAGAAGCACGTTGGTCGATACATCGTTTGTCGCACTTCCAAGTCGACAACTCATCCACATGGCCTCTATATGCCCTTGCCAGTGTCAACCGCACCATGGATCGATCTCTCCATGGATTTCATCCTCGGCCTACCTCTCTTGGCGCATAAAGATAGTCTTATGGTGGTTGTTGATAGGTTCTCGAAGATGGCTCATTTCATCCCGTGCCACAAGAACAACGATGTTGTGCAATTGGCGAATTTGTTCTTTAGTCAAGTCATAAGGCTTCATGGCGTGCCCTGCACCATCATATCCAATCGAGAGCCCAAGTTCCTTGGACATTTTTGGTGGACCATTTGGCGAAAGCTTGGAACGAAGCTCTTATACTCCACTGCGGCTCACCCTCAAACCGACGGCCAAACGGAGGTCGTCAACCGTTCGATAGGCGCTCTACTCCGCACAGCAATCGCTAGCAACAAAGGCTCCTGGCTCGAGTGTGTTCCGATAATCGAGTTCGCTTACAACCAGGCGGTGCACTCGTCCACGAAGAAGTCTCCTTTCGAGGTTGTTTATGGGTTCAAACCGTTGACGCCACTGGATCTCCTTCCTATACCGCCGAATGAAGCCAAGAATCAAGATGGAGCCGCGAGAGCAGAGATGGTCAAGGCATTACACGAGGAGGTTCGAGCCAATATAGAACGAAGGAACGAGCAGTACGCACGCTTCCTCAACCGAGGACGTAAACCGATGCTGTTCAAGCCTGGCGACTGGGTTTGGTTACACTTAAGGCCTGAGAGGTTCCAACAAAAGCGCAAGGACAAACTCAGCCCGCGAGGAGATGGTCCATTCCGAGTCATCGAGAAGATCAATGACAACGCCTACCGACTCGAGTTTCCAGGTGAGTTTGGTACATCTACCTCCTTCAACGTAACTGATCTCGTCCCATTTGATGTAGGTGACGACGAGGATTTTTTGGGGACAAAACGCTTTGAAGAGGGAGGGAATGATGTGATCGCAAGACACGAGGCTGACCAAGGCGACCACCAAGACGACCCGGAGACGCCGAACCTGTCCGAGACGCAAGCGACCGAGGCGACCAAAGCACCGGCAATCACCTCCGGAGCCACGACACGTTCGAGAAGCTCAGCGAAGGCGGCCAAGCAACGGCTCAACCTGTTCATCCAACCTCAACCGTCCCAAGAAGACTCCGAAGGTTCCATTCGCTTAGTCTTCACTCTTACCCATGAGTGAAGACGATCAAGTCACTTAAGCAAGGAAGTGTACTCTTTTCCCTACTCCGGGTTTTTCCCAATGGGTTTACCGGAGAGGTTTTAACGAGACATGGAGCTTGGTGTACAACGCCTAAGGCTAAGTTGCTTCCCGCGCAAGGCCAAGGCGGTTATCTCTCTTCCCTCTTATCTTTGGTTTAAATTTGAACTTTGGGAATATTCGTCTTTTGATCCTTTTGCTTTTGAACATTGAGAGCTTTGCTTTGAAAGTCAACAGAGGTGACGTGTTCCATTTACAAGGGAAACACGTCTAAGGACAACTGTGCGGATCATAGTGAATCCGCGTGTCCCTAAGCCCTCACTTGACCTAATGTATTTAAACTCTCTCTTAGCTATTGTACCTCCTTAGACTTGAATGAAAATAAAACTTTTCTCAAGAGAGATTCTTGACTTGTCTCCAACCTCTCATTAGCTCAATCCGGGATTGTCTAAGTGAGAGAACCCTAGCAAACCTTGAATCGGGTTCAACGTTTGTTAGCGACCGTATCAAGAGGAGAGCCAAGCCTCTTGTGTCGTCACTCGATCCACTCTCATTTCCCCTCTCGTTTCACTTCCATCGTTTCCTCTTCACAACCTCGAGTTCTCATCCACAAGTCCTCGAGTTCTCCATCGTTCCATCTCGATTCG
Source organism: Camelina sativa (assembly GCF_000633955.1). Taxonomy (NCBI): domain Eukaryota; kingdom Viridiplantae; phylum Streptophyta; class Magnoliopsida; order Brassicales; family Brassicaceae; genus Camelina; species Camelina sativa. The sequence continues at coordinate 748,911 of NC_025688.1, read as the reverse complement.
TTTCCACCGTCGCTTCCATCGCATCTTCCCGATAGCCGCATCCAACTCATCCGACCGCATTCGTACATTCCGAAGAGGCCTCACGACCGTTCTCGCAAACGACTCGTTGGAATCTCCTCTTCTCCCGTTTCTGTCGTTTGAATCTTCCCTAGATTCAAACCTCCAAGGCTTGACCAAGGAAACTTTCACCGGTTTCGACTTGGCCGAAGACGCAACTGTTCATCGATCCGCATCCGCGTCTCAGGGTCACATCACTTGTTCTCCCTGGTGAGCTCGCAAAACACGATGTTTCTGAAGGAACCAAGGCTGTTACCAAATTCACCAGTTCTTGAAAAATTGGGAATTTAGGGTTTTCAAAATCTTGTTTTAGGGTTTCTACTTTGCGTTTGTTATCTGTGTTTTTTAATTATCGTTTCCCCCTGTTGTAAAGTAATGTTTTATGAACTCTATTGGAATCAAGATTTGTGTTTTTGTTCTTTTAAACTCAGTTGAATAAACAGCTCTGTTACACATTACATATATATATAATCCTATCAAAGAGTGTGTTTTCTTGTGCCTAAAGAATTTGGATTTGGAATTGAGTTATTACTTCCAGATGTGAGCATCGCATGGATCACAACCTTCTTGAGCAATGTCTGTGATTTAAACACCAGCGTCGTAAGTCTTACCAGCTTCCCAATTAGCTGGTAGAGCACTCTGAGCCCAAATCATTTTGCCGTCGTATCCTCCTGTAACTATGAACCTGAACTGGAGTGCTCCGGTTGGTACTTTGTCAGTCGTCCACACAGCTCCGTGGCTACTGCTCATGTAACCCCAACGTGAAGAACCCACTTGTGCAATGTCGATGGCTACTACTTCTGTTTGACCTCCTTGGTGTAAAAGCTTAATCTCCAAATAGTTTGGCTTTTTGCTTGCTTCTTCTACTCTCACGTTCATGTTCTTGTTCCCGTAATCGCAAGGAACTCTGTTTTTGTTTTCATTTACCAATTGCTTCTTATTAATAACTAAAGTGATTAAGAAAAACAAAGAGTTAGGTGTTGTTTTAAGAATCAAACCTTTGGTAATCAATGTCGACAATGCCTTGTTTAAGAAGATCTCTGTCAGCACCAGCAACAGGTTTAGCCATAGCTCTAAAAGCTCTGCTACTAAGGACAAGATCGGTTTGGTTACTCTTGTTCAAGTCTGTGACCATCACAATGGTTCCTTTACTGCTACATAGCTTAGGGTTCTTGCATCTGACTTGGAAACAAGCTCCACAACCAGCACCATCTTTGTAGATAGAAGGTACAGCCGCTGCAATGTGTCCGGCGAAGAAACTCGTAGCCATAGAGCCATAAGCACAAGCTCCAGCTGCAAAAGAAAACAAAACATGAGAAAAATAAACAAACAGATGGTAACTTATATAAGTAATGAGAGAATAGAAGATTGAATCTTTACAAGAGAGAGCTGAAGCAGAGGAGAAATAAGATGCTTTAGAACGGTGAAGACATCGATCACATGCGTTAACTGATGAAGAGAAGATGATGAAGATGACTACAACAAGGTAGAGAAAGCTTCCCATTCTTGTGTTTTCTTTTTCTTGAAGAAACAAATAATATCTATATGATCAAATTAGAGAGAAGAGAGATATGTGAATAACATGAGTTTAGAGAAGAGAGGACAAAGAATGGGATTATATAATAGTGATGAAGATTGAAGAGAGAGTTGATGCCAGCTCAGCGTCTTCATATCTAACACACACGGTCACGTCATAGCTATGTGTGTGATGTGTAGCTTCCTTAATTACGCGTTTTACTCGTATGTTAATAAAATGATATTTAATTACTTTCATTAGTCCAACCAAAGTAAAAAGAACAAGTGTGAAAGAGAGAAGATTTTTAGTTTTACCAATATGAGTCATGGGGTGGGACGATGACATGGCCAATTCACCGGCTCTTTTTAGCCTTTTGTACATGTCGGTCTTCTGATTAGGTAACAAACATATGGTAGAGTATTGAAAAACTAATTAAGAAACGAAACAAACCCATAAGTATTTGTTTTTTTCCTTTGTAACCTTAGGAAATACTTAGATTATATTTTTTGTAGTTGATTATTAATATTTTGAAGGCGCAAACATATATTTCTTGTTTGGTGATAAAAACAAAATTTCGGAAATGTGCCAGACAGAACTTTGTTTATAAAATAGTATGATTATTGGATTTTAGTTGATTTGGAAATCTAAACAAAATCATGTATTATTAGATCATTGTTGTTTAAAATCTTTACAAAAAATCATGTACTATTTGTTTTAATAATTTCATTTACTAGTTGAAATTGGATATTATTTATTTAACGATACTTAATTTTAATAAAAGTTTAATTTCACATTTGATTTAAAGTGATTTGAAAGTATTTTCAGATAGAAATATACAAAAATTTGAATCCCAATTTTTATTATTACTTTATAGAGCATGCATTTGATATTTAAATCATTGAGTATATCCATAAACATGTCTTACCCTATAAAATCATTTTAAAACAAGAGAGAAACCTAAAAAGGGGATGGCTTTGCGAAGGGGGTAAAGATAAGAACAAATTCCAAAACCAATTTCACTTTCTTCCTTTTTTCCCTAAACCCTCTTCATCACTTTCCTTTACACAAGTTTTTGTATCATTGGTTAATGTAAAAATGATAAATCTACCCAAGTGTTTTATATCTGTATTAATTACTACTACTATATATGTGTCTTCCTCACTAATTAAAATTAAAATCCTCTCACTTTTGTTTTATGAAAGAACTCTACGGTTGCAAATGGTTGTATTTTTCAACCTGGTTGAATGAGTTGAACGTGCTTTTCAACATTGTTCAACCAAACACTCACCATTTAAGATAAATATGTTTTCAACCTAAATTTATTGGGTTCCATCCCATGGCTGAAAAATAGCACTTTTTGGCTGAAAATTGTTCAACCATAAAATAGGAGATGAACAGATTGAATGAAATGGAAAACTTAAAAAAAAAAATTACATTGTCTCAATTTACATATTTGAATTAATATTTTAGCTTTTAAAAAAATATCAATTAACAAAACAAACGTGGAAATCTAGATTGTTATTTCGATAATCTAGGAAAGTTAAAGATGGTGAGTTTAAAAATTAGTTTTTAAAATAAGATTTATATTTTTTAATTATTATACATATATTTATATTTTGAAATATGTAACAAACGAATCATCACTATCTAATATATTTTTTGTTTGCAAATTTTTTTTCACATTATTTAATGTTCAATATTAAACTAAATAATTTAAAATTATTTGTTAGGAATAAAAGATATTCTAGTAATAATATTATGCAATAAAAATTTATTTCCAAATAAAAACTAATAATATATTATTTTTTTTTAAAATATATTTCTTATATTTAAAATATATAATTTCAGATACTATTATAGAGATATTATTAATATTATATTTTTGTATTCAGCTATTCAACTTAATGGTCACCATTTAACATACTAATTTATTTTTCTGCAGCTTCTTCAGCTCATTCAGTTTCTTCAGCTCATTTTGATGGTTCAGCTCATTTTTATTCAACCCATCATTATTAACCTATTCAGCTGGTTCAGTTTGTTAATCACCATTTGAAGCCTACATTTGTTGTTAAAAGTCACAAGGAAATGAGAGGTGTACGTGAACTTAACTAAAAGGATTAGGTTTTCTAGTCCATAACAACTCAGGTGTATAAAGTATAAACGCAAATAATAATTAGGATGTGGAGCACTAGAGCCTCTCCTCTGATTTTCAAGAGATTTATCATTAAACTCTTATATGTCTGTGTTAGTATTATCCTACTATATTAATTGAGAAGTACAAGTATGAAACTAACCTTAAAATGTGTAAAAATTTATAAAAAAATTAATAAAGCTTAATTAACTATTTAAATAAATATAATTAAATTAAAAATAAAAAACACTCATATATCAAATATTAAAAAATCTAAATAATTTCTCTCACTAATAAATTATGGACGAAATTACCAATTATTTTTTAAAAGAATATATATAAACCAATCAGAATTTTGAAAACTAAGATTTTATATCCAAGTATACAATACAATTATTTTTAATAATTAAATTGAAGATTTTGTTAAGATTTCAAATTATGATTCTCTTATCATCCTTATTTTATTTTATTTACAAATTGTTTAGAACTTTCATATAATACTTATAATTTTTTTTTTTAAATAAAACAATAATTTTTAAGCACGGGATATATTCTAGTTAATTATCATTTAGCGGACATATTATAATTTTGTTTGTTAAATTGTTGATTTAAGTCGATGAAATCTTCAAAATATTTCAACAGGTAGGTATACCATTAAACATATCTATGTGAGAACGACTCTGTCATATCCATGGCATTGATTACTACATGTGAATATATATCTTCATACTACTCCCTCTCTTTTTGTTTCATTGTCGGGGGTATACGAAATATAAGATTACGATTCTATTTTCTCTAGATTCTATATCAATTACTGAGTGGTAAACTAAAGGGAATGATGCGTATCAACATATAGGAACACTCATGTCCTCTTGAGCTTAGTGCTTAATGAGATTTGGTAAATGCTAATGTCTAGTAACAAGAAGAGTATATCTTTGAGATCCTCTTCTCATTTTTTTGGAGTGGTGGGGCTGCGAAAGAGTCCACTGAGGTGAGCATGACTAATGCCAAAACCAATGCATTTTCTCACCTAATCTTAGCCTTCTTTTTGTTTAAGTAAGCACATCGTCTAGTTCGGCTAATTCAAGCCAATTTTTAAAATGTTTTAAAAGAGCTACACTTATTTTTGTGACTCTTAATTTTTGTAACATTTTGAAAGAATTTCCAAAAACAGTTTGCTAATAAAAATTTCTTAGAAATTAAACATATTCAAATCAGTTATTTGTTAGATTTTTTTTTTCAACATGATAATTTTTTCCGACTTGCAAAGTATTTCTTAACAAAACAAAACAAATATGATATGAATATGATTCTGTTAAGGCAACACTTGTGCTTGCTTGTTGATGGACTTAAACAGCCGTTTGTACGTATGATGAAGAGTCACAGGGGATCCCTGTCGAAAACCTGATGATGTTTCACAAAAAATACAAAAGTGCTCGTTCCGTTGTTCTTGCTGGATTCTCTTTGGCGGTATTATAAAAGAATCATTAATGTCTCTGATAACAACTATTGCAATGGTTGCATTGCGTGTGAGTGTGACATACAAAAAAACTCCAAACCCTTACGATCGAGCTATATTTGGCCTGCTTGAAGATCAAAATAATTGCAAACTCAATCAACACCAAGGACAAAAGCCAATAAATTATAAAGTTAGATGAGACATTACATCACCATGTGTATTACCTGAAACCTATAATTTAGACATCACCACAGTTAGACATAAGCAAGAATATTTTTGCCGATTTATTTTTGTCCCACACAAACAGTTTTGCATTACCTGAGATAATTAAACTGCATTTTAAGTATGTGTTTGAGTCTTGCCCATTAGATTAAAGAATCCTATTATAGCTCAAAAGTCTCCAGCACTTTTTGTGTATTGGAGTTATACAAATATTTCATCAAGATGGATAAAATCAAAGATAACTAATAGTTATCGAAGTACTAAAAATTATAGGTTTCAGAATTAAAATCTCCATTTCAACGCATATATTGTTGGGAACATTTAAGGAAAAATGATCAAAAACACAGATATGGCTTCGCCCGGGATCGAACCGGAGACCTTCAGTGTGTTAGACTGACGTGATAACCAACTACACCACAAAACCTTTTTGCCAAATTTTGAGTTACTGAAAATAATAAAAACAATAATGTTTCTCTTTTGTCTCCAATATCTAGTCCCATATACAGTATTATATGTATATATAATTATTAAATTGTTTCTGAAATATAAAGCAAAAAACACTTAAGCAGTTTTCTAGGGATGTCTCGTGTTCTTTTTTTTTTTTTGTCATCTCATAGAGCGAAAGATTGTAGTGATTACAAGCAGGAAATGGAAAAAATCTGAAAACTTGAAAGAAAATAACCACCAGTTCTCACTTGATACTGAGATCAGAAGATCCTCCAAGTGCACCAGTTGAAACAGCGGAGCAACACCCAGCATGACCAAACCACTGATCATTCCCTCTGCTGTATGATTGTGTCGACACACTTAAGCACCTGCCTCATTTCGCACCTGGTCAAGCAACCAAGAAGGACCCCCAAGTGATAAGTAAGACTGCAGACGCCCATCACGTGTGACACTATTCGCGATAGCCGTTGCCACTTTATTTGCTGAAGCCGCAATTCGGTGGCACTCCCAAACGTTAAAGCTTGACAATAAATTCTGGATTTCCCTTAGTAAGAATCAATATCGTGGCCACTCCTGTGGGTTGTTTATAGCCTCAACAGCCGCAGTATTATCCAACACCACTTCAATCCAATCCACATGTAGAGTATGCAATGCCTCAAGCAAGTGTCCATAAGGAACATCTCAGGAAAGCTAGCACCTGTGATTCTGTAGGCTGTAATGCCTGTCTAGCATGATACAATACTTCACCTTGATCATTCCTCGCAATCCATGCGCCACCAGCCATTGTTGTGTTATTATGCCAAGATACAACAATATTGCATTTAACAACACCTACCAATGGATTCCGCCATTTTACCTCCATGATTGGTGATCTCCCCTCCCAGTGAAGGCCTAGATTACCAGAAGCTGATTGAGCTGCCATCCATTGAAAGAATTCCTGGAAAGCCTTCGCCACCAATTCTCTTATGTCGCCTTGTTTGCCTTGGAAAACAAAATTATTCCGCCATTTCCAAGTTTCCCACATAAGCCATGGTATTGATCTGCATATCTCCTTAGGAATTCGCTCTTCCTGTATCAAAACCGCCAAATGCTCCCAGTTCTTTAACAACTCGTGTTCAAACAGAGCTTTTTTTTTGGACAAAAATTCAAACAGAGCTCTAAAGGCATTCCCATTGATAATACTCACATGAATGTCTTAAATTTTAAAATAATACTAATTTAATTTTAGATTCTCACTAACTTCTTTTTATTGTTTCTCCTCCCATTAGTCATCCTCAATTATGAGTATCTTTACCATGTGAGAAACAAAAATGAAGCATTCAGTTGCATTGAGTAATCATTGTTACAGAACAAGCAAGAAACCAATATATATCTAAAGCAAGAAAAGAGGAACACATAATTCTCAGACCACAGTACAAACAAAAGAGATGTTGATGAGAGCTCATATCTTCTTTCTGACATCGACCTGTTTCTCCTTCTTCTCATACTCTTGTTTAATCTTCTTCTTCTCTGCTTCAACTAGCTGCAACTTCTCCTCCTTGTCGAGGTCGTAAGTCTCTTTTATTCCACAGCCTTCTCCATAGGTCGAAGACTTGGATCGAAGAAGATGACGACAACGAGAGATATATTTGATCTGGAAACCGATCAAAACTTATGTTGTTCTGATTTCATCGATTTGGATAAATTGATTTAACTTTCTTCGTTTCAGTGGTATCAAGAGAGAGAGAGAGAGGGAAGCAACCGAAAGAAAACAAAAAGAAAAAAAAAACAAAATAAAACAAAACAAAGAGTAACCACTAGAATAATGACACGTTTAGTGTCTCTGGGTATCTAAACTCATCGGTGCAGAGACACAGATCTGTGTATTTTTACAATTAAAACTTTATTTTTATTTTGTTTTATTATTAAAAAAACCAAAAGACATCCCACAGGATATGCAATGGCCTTGCTCTAAGTTGTAACTTTTGTCTATATATGTTCTACTTGTGCTTAGTTGTAAATGCTACAACAAATATTGTCAAATTTATGTCATTATTCTTCGAATTCTTTTTAATCGATTATTTTTTTCTAATATCTTAATGTAATACTTTTTTTTTCTTTTTCATTTTCCTCACTATAGTATGATGCCTCCAACTTACGTCCTTTTTCTCTCTCTCTAAAAATCAAAACCTCTCCCTTCTCTCTAGAAAACATCTGCCGCCGCCTAGGTCTAACCAGCTCCGGTGGCTTCTTTAGCACCGGAGCTGGGGTTTTCTTTCTTTTAGTCTTGTTTTTTCTTAATCTTCGGTTCATCTATGTCTTTGTTTTCTTCCAACGGCATCAGATCTGGTTTTTTCAGATCTAGATTATGAATCTTAAACCTTATCGCCTTCTGGGTTCCTGGTGCTTGTCTTTGAATCTCCATCAAGCTCAGCTTCGGATCTGGCTGTCCCCTTTCACGGCAGAGGCAGCCGTCAACCGGATCTGTTCTGTCTTAGATGAAGAATCTCACTTTGTAGATCTAGATCTCCTTCCTTCTATTTCTCTAGGTTCTGAATCTGTCTCACCGCCTCTGAGGCTTCTCATCGGAGCATCATAAAGAGGGTCGCACGGCATCTCCATTCGGTTTTAATCTGTGGTAAAGGAGAATCTTGTATTCTTATCCATTTGTGTGATTTTTTTATCTCAGATCTGTTTTAATTTATCCAAGATTTAGGTTTTATTTGTCTCTTTTTGAAGTTCTAGATCTTGATCTGAGAAGTAATAAACTGGATGTAGTGTATTTTACATGTTTGGGTTTTTTCCCTTTTGTTTCACCTCTTTTGGTCTTAGTCTCCGGGAGTGTATTTGTACTCGCCGGCTTAGTTCTCTGGAAGGATTGATATCCTTGCCAGCTCTTGTAATCTCTCTTGTTGTAGATCAATGAAATCAGATTGACGAAAAGAAAAAAAATGTATGATGCCTCCAAAATGGTTGTCACAATTTATTCCACTCATTTTTTTTTCATCTCATTATTTTATATTTTTAGTTGACAACCATTTGCATCCAATATGCGTGTTTAATAGCTTGTATAACATATCTATGTTATTTTGTTTTCTTGTCGGATTCTTTAATTTGCTTGCACATTGCAATGATATAGTGACTCTAGTTTTTTTAGAATGAACTATGGTTCTTGAGCAGTGTACCGTGTACATATACCACATATATAGATCTTCTTAGTCCTCTTGTTTCGTATAAATAAATTCTAATATATAATCGAATGGTACTTGTTTGTTGTTTGCCTAAATAAGAAGAATTGTAATGAGTCAGTTCCATATGTGACTGCATGTATCACAACCTTCTTGAGCATTGTCGGTGATCTGAACGCCCGCATCGTAGATCCTCCCCGCTTTCCAATTGGCCGGAAGAACTCTCTTTGCCCAAGCTGTTTTGCCATCGTAGCCGCCTGTCACCGTGAACCTAAACTGTAGTGCTCCGGTTGGTACTTTGTCAGTAGCCCACACGGCTCCGTGGCTTCTAGTCATGTAACTCCATTGTGACGAACCAACTTGAGCAATGTCGATGCCTACCACTTCGGTTTGGCCTCCTTGGTATAAAAGCTTTATCGCCAAGTAGTTTGGCTTTTTGCTTGCTTCTTCCACTCTCACGTGCAAATTCCTTTTACCGTAATTGCAAGGAACTCTGTTTTCATTTCCAAAATGTTTTTATTAGTACCAAAATAAGTCAAGTGACCATAAACAAACCAAGAAGTTGGGTGTTTCAAGAATGGAACCTTTGGTATTCAACGTCGACGATGCCTTGTTTGAGAAGATACTTGTCAGCACCAGAACCAGGCTTAGCCATAGCCCTAAAAGCTCTACTACTAAGAACAAGATCGGTTTGGCTGCCCGTGTTCAAGTCTGTGACCATCACAATGGTTCCTTTACTGGTACACAACTTGGGGTTCTTGCATCTGACTTGAAAGCAAGCTCCACAGCCAGCACAATCTTTGTAAATGGAAGGTATAGCTCCCGCAATGTGTCCGGCGAAGAAACTGGTAGCCATAGAGCCATAAGCACAAGCTCCGGCTGTGAAAACATATCAAGACATGAGAAAAGAAAGAAACAAGTACTTTTAAAAGAAGTAATGAGAGAAGATAGGAATGTTTACAAGAGAGAGCAGAGGCAGATGAGAAATAAGATGCTTTAGAACTGTGAAGACATCGGTCACATGCGTTAACATATGATGAGAAGAGGGACACTACTACGCGTAGGTAGAGAAAGCTTCTCATTTTGTGTGTTTTTTTTTCGAGGAAACAAAATTTGTATGAGTAAAAGAGATTGAAATGGAATTGATATCAAAAGCGAAGAGAGGACAAATAATGGGATTATATAATAGTGAAGATGAATAGAGAGATGATGCCAGCTCAGAATCTTAATATCTAACTAAGTTCGAACCCGCTGTACACCGTGGGATAGTTTTTTTTTATTGTATTTTGATATTCATTTTTATTTTTTTGGAACACCAAATTGTGTTTTAGTGTATGTTCTTATTTTCTTATTGTGTTTTAATTTATTTTTATTGTATAGTGTTGTTTCTTATTTGTAGGTCGATATATTTCGTAGTTCGTATAGTAAATAAGAATATAATCTATAACCTAATTAATTCAAAAAGAAATATACAGTATATAAAATAAGGTCATAGTTTTAGTATTGGTTTAATAATTCAAACCAGTCGTGCTAGATTCGTCCTACAACAGATTAAAGAAATTTAACCCCAGAAAACTATCCTAGTGTAATATATAGTATGTCTGCATCTGCTGCATGTGCTGCATCTGCTCTACTTATGTAATATGGTAATGTTATTTGCAAAAACAAAATACACAAAATACATGACCCGCTTTAAAAAGAAGCATATCTTTTGATCCAAATCCGATTAAACATAAGATCTAAAATAAAATAAACGACATGTTTAAAAAAAATATAAAAAATACATAACTGTTTAAAATTTCTTTAAATGTATATTTTTTTACTATTATTTCAATACTTATAAAAAAAATTTAGTCTAAGATTAAATAAATAATATGTATTATTTAACAATAATATGATACCAAATTAAATTACAAGTATTATTGTTAAATAATACGTATTATTTAACAATAATACTTGTAATTTAATTTGATATCATAGTAAGTTTAATTTAAAAGATAAAACAATTAAATATGATCCACCTACAGGAAGCGAATTTTCTACATTGGTTACATCCTTTATCCTATAAAGCACAAGTCACTTGTCCAATAAGATTGTGCCACATCAGATTCTTTTCAATTTAATTTGTCAACAAAATAAAACAAAATTTCTGAAAAAAAAAACTCCAAAGATCGTGGATAAATAATTCTGTAAAAAACAAAAAAAAACTAACAATGGAATAAAGCCACATCAGATTTTGCTGTTGTTTTAATTTAGGAAAAAAATGTAAACCAGATCGTGGCAAAAAAATAGGAACTTTTATACAAAACTGTAGCAAATCTCTGAACTATTAAATAGGGTTTTGATTTGCTGTATGTGTATATTAAGCCCAAGTACAAGGCTATAAGCCCAATTTTTTGTGAACCTTGAGTTTTTGGCTTATGCACAATATATGAAGCCCACAAACATAGCCTAAGCATCCAAACACGTGTGTGCACCTTTTCATCTTCCTCTCCTCTGCTCGACTAGAAGCACAACTCCACTAATAGATCCACGTTCATGGTGGTTACGACAATTCTCATCTTCTATATAAATTTTCTTCAACTTTCTCTAAACACAAAAAAACGAACCTCAAAACCTCTTCTATTTCGTTACCAAAAAAAAAACCTCTTCTATTTTCAATTACCAATGCACCACCAGATCAAACACGAAAACCTCTTTCAACTTCAGAAAGCTAAATCTGTTTGAAAACAACAATTATCTTTGGAGGTAAGTTCTTTAGCTTTTGTTCATATCTATTACTTTTTCTTCAATGCATATTAATTATGATTTTCTTCAATGCATATCCCTCTGTGCGACCTTTTAACAAAACATTTTTTTTATATAGGTAAAGTATCTGTTCAAAATTCTAGATTCTCTACAAAGTTGTTTCTTGATGGAGACCTATCTGAGATTGCTGAATTTAAAATGCAGTAAGTCTTTTATTTTTCCTAAATTTTATAAGCAAATTCTTTGTTAAAAGGAAAAATCTTGACGATATCTTCCCTTATTTTCAACAAAACTTTGCAGGCTGGGCAATAGGAACCAGATGATGTTCTTAGAGTTTCTCAACTCATGACAACTGATTTGAGCAACAAAGTTGAAGATTATTTCCCATTAAGTAGCTAGGAATCTATTGATCAGATTACTTAAACTTCTCAGGTATTTGTTTTCATATTCAACTCTATTTTATATAAACTTCATATGTACTTATCCCGTAATTTTCTGACACTAACACCACTACGTACAAGCAAAGATCAGGGCAAGATGATTTATTCTCCTATTTAACTCCAGGTTAGTTGTACTTACAGTATTCATTTGCTTCTTTCACTTCTCTGGGAACGATTGTCACCGCTTGATAACGTCTGTTCCTTTGCTTCTTTCACTTCTCTGGGAATGATAGTCACCGCTTGATACCGTCTGTTCAAGTTATTGAATCAATTAGTTTCTCCATTTTTATTATATTCTGTTTATCTTTACTTATATTGATTATAATCTTTTTTTTTCAGTTCCAAGATGTCTCTCTATTACTCTCATGGTTCTCAATTTTTGGAGTGGATGAAGATGAACACACACAACCCATAAGTAAAACAGCTGACTTACACTGAGTTTCCTAAACACTTTGTTTGGAACAGAATTACTAAAAAGTGGACCAGGCGTAAAAGAAATTCAGGTGTTACTCAGATGCAATTTAGGTCAACAGCTATTGGTGATCAGTTTTACATGAGAATCCTTTTAACACATAGAAGAGGTGAAACCAGTTTTGAAGATTTACGTACTGTTGATGGTATTTTATATCCTACGTTTAGAGATGCATGTTTTGCTCTAGGTGTCCTTCAATAAGAAGAATAATAGCAGTCAATGCAATCCAATTTTCTATTTGAAGAACACAGTTGCTATGTTTTTTTTGTTTTGGTTTAATGTTCCTAATTTTCCTAAATCATGACTCTTACTCGAATTTTTAGCTACTTTTTAAAAAGTTAAACCAAGCAACGATAAATACCTTAGTGATAGAATGAACCTGCAATAATGTCAATGGCATGTCTACTCCAATATCAACTGCATCCACTGAAGATATCGTGATTTGGTTAGACCATATATGTTAATCAGTCTACGTAAAAGAGAATAGATTGAGGATAGATATGTAGCCGAAATCTGTCTTAGAATAGAAGAGCTTGAGGAGCTTGAAGGTCAAGATTATACCGTCGTCAACTTGAGCTATAACGGACATATTACGGATGTTGTGTTTGTAGTCCAAAATTCTTAGAACCTCTCAGCTGTAAAATTGACATGAAAGTTTATACGAATTGTTTATAAGTTTCAATTCCAATAGCCAGTAATCCTTAATAAAAAGAGATAAAATAAGTACATAAAAAAATCGAACCATTTTGTCCAACTTTTGGTTCACAATCTGTCCAATATTCACAGAACTAAAAACAAGAAATACATAGAGTTAGTAATAGAACAAATTGACTAAAATATTTCATTCCCAAAACAGAAGGTAAGTAAAGAAACTGAAGAAAATATCACTTATAATCAGAGACTGAAGTTTGCCAAAAACTAAATAAATAAATAAATAATCAGAGACTGAATAGTTGAATAAAAACTGAATCAAATTGAAATCAAAACTGAATTGTCAAATCGGTTGTGATCTAATAAACCAAATAGAGTATACAATATAATAGATTACGGAGAACATTGATCAGAATAATTGATAACGTGGAGGACAGTCGCAAATTAAATAGGAGTCTGTTATTTCTCAAGTCAGTTACTTCGTTGTCAAATTTAAGAAGTGATTCTTACTAAATTAAAAAAACTTACAAGAAAGGAAATTACCTGAACCCGATCATACATGTTCAGCTCATGTATATAACAGAGAGAGAGAACGGTGATGAAAGGAAAGAGGTATGGCGAAAGAACAGTGGTGAAAGAGAGAAGAAGGTATGGGTTGCGCTGGCTCAAATCGCAATTAGGTGGCGTAGTATGGTTCCGACGAAGGAGAGGATTTTACATTATCTCCTTTTTCTGATTTTTGTTTTAAGTAATCTCCTTTCCTTTTATTTATTTAACAGTAAACCAAACGAGTTTTCCAAAAAAAACAAACTGAGAAAATTAGTTCTTCTAATTCAAATAATTAGTGTAGTATTTTCATTAGTTGTTACTTTTTAAACAATCACACAAATATTCTCATTACTTTATTACTTTATGGGGTCTCTTCTTTTTTCTGTTTTATCTTAAAAAAATAGCCTATTTCTCATTTTAATATTTTGTTAAAAACTAGCGTTATTAATAGATATTTTATAATTCGACCAAATTATATAGTAAAATACTTACCAATATATTACTTTTAACAAATTATTGTTACTTTTAGTATTAACATATAAATTGATAATATAGTACCAAATTATATTGTTAAAATTACTAAAAATAAATTGATAATATACAACCAAATTATGTTGTAAAAATTATTTAAAATTCTATTATATTAAATTTTACAAATAATTATTCTGTGCGTATGCACGGATCAAAATCTAGTAGTCATATAATTTGTATGATTATAATAAGATTTATTATATTTTGAGTTGGAGCAAAACAAAAATCAGCCGAAGAAAGACATTAAACCTAAAGTCATTGTTCCTTTGTCTCTTTCCTCCTCTCTTCCTCGATTCTTCCTCCGTGACCTTTAAAATTGGTCTCTTACCAATCTTTTTTCGTTTCTTACCACCTTCCCTCCACTGGATCAACCAATCATGTATTATATAATTAACAATTCTATGTGTTTGCCTCCGATTTTGTCTTATCCCATCACGAATGGTTACCTAAATGGAAAGAACTACTCTTATCTATCTCCAAGGCTGGTTATTCCGTAACAATTGTGTAAGAACTCTTTTTCTCACTGAGTTTGCTACTTCTTAAATTGATTTGATTCTCTTATTTTGGTGAAAATAAGTTTTTTTTTTCAATATTATTGATTCTGCTATATAATCCATATAACTATATTCTCTGTCAATACAATTTTGATTTTTTTTCCTTTCAAAATTCCATTCTCCGTCTCCATCAGAAACTAAATAGCAAACATTGCCCGTGAGATCTCTCTCCACTTCCATCACCGAAGATGCATTTGAGCCATCTTCTTCTCGAGGATCCGAGCCTTCCAAATCCATGAGCTCTCTCACTGCTTGATGCTTTAAAATCCTAATTCTTTGATATGTACCAGCTCTTCATCGAATTAGGATTTCGCATGGATCGATTGCTCATAGTATATTTGTTAGGCAATAACTGGTAGTGACACAACATGAGTTAGGCTTTAGGTATAAATAAAATAAAAATCTTACAAATATACGTCTGATGGTTTCTCTGTATTAAAATTTAGACATTTTTAGATGGCTATATTGGAAGACTTACCTCGCAAACGAACATGCAGGTTGATGAAGTTAAAAGAGATGATGTCATTTGCCTGTCAAGGAATGCTGCTACTTTGGCTGGTTCTCTCACTCTACATGTCTTTCAAGTTCATATTGATCTGCCAACTCTCACATAGAAGGATAAGGAGGTCAGAGTTGCTTCTAACCTCTAAATCTCAACATTTTATATTGAATCATATGTTACATTCAAATATTAAATTCATATGAATTGCATGACTTCTCCTCTTGAATTTTTGGGACCGGTTCATTAGATCCTTTTTCACAGAAGAGTGAACTTTGTACCCTGAAAATGACATAACAGTAGGTTAGGTTTATGAACATAAATACTGCTGAATGTGTATGTATACAACAATATCAGATCTTTATACTTACCTTGGCATCATCGAGTATCATGTCAATTGTTTCACCAAACATTGGTGTATATGTCTCCCAGGTATGAAGAACCTTGAATTGCACTTTCTGTGAAGTCTTGAAAGGCTTCACATCTCGTAGGATGCAGTCATTGCGAGGTATGTGTTTCAAAACTTGTATTTGAAAATTGGTGAATGTGTGATGATTGGGTCTATGCGTTTCATGATGATATTTATAGGTGATTCATATATTAGTGTTTAGGTTAGAAGCAATAAATGATAGATTTCTTGTGCAAGCACAAAAATCTTTGATACGCATAATTAACATTGATTTTTTGGTATCGATTTAGCTATGTTCGATGTTTATTTTTGTTTTTTTTGGTAAGTGTATTGTGTGGCAAATATGGTAATTGTATGCTAATTATAAGGTGACTGGAGAATTATTAGTCAAAATTTCAGTGATTTGCATTGTGTGATTTAGGCAGATATTAACATTTAAACATATGCCATTATTACCACTCAATTATGGATATTTTTAGGCTATATTCCTTGATTAGTAACAAACTAATAACTATTACATTTTTGTCTGTTTTGCAGGATTTATCCTATACGCAAGGCCCAACATGCATACAAAATAATTTATAAGGCCCAATTTTAAATCAATATCCATGCAGCTGGATAGGTTGTCGGATTATCCGGTGGGTAATCGGATAAACACGCGGACCCTACAGCTAAAATCGAATCTTTAGTTTTTTAAGTCATTTTTGTCCTTCTTGATTTCAAGAAAGTGTCTCTTTTATTAATAATTCAGTGGCAATTTGAATAATTAAATTAGGAATTTTGGACATTCTCTAATTTGTACTTTCTCTTTTTAATTATAAGAAGATAAGCACAGACAGTCATAGTCATATAGTCATTGTGTATTCTTTCTAATTACGCGTTAACTCATAGTCATTAGTCAAATGTCAAATATAATTGCTTATTTAGTTACTGGTTAACTTAAATGTCAAATGACAAATTTACCAAATATACTCATGGGTGGATGACGTGGTTTTGCACCTACCTTTACATATATCGATCGGTCTCATACTCTCATCTTTTCAAAAGATCAAACAACATATTTTTGTTGTTTAACCTCGCCGACACACATTTTAAATAATGTTTAGTTATAATTCCAAACCCAATTTCACTTTCTTTCGTTTCTATAATTTTTTGAATAGATAGATATGTGAATTTTCGTTAAAGTGAGGAGTTAATCTACGAAGAAATTTAACCAAATTGAAAATTTTAATGATAGATCTAATGATAAAAAATATTGTGTCAGCCGGGGAAGTACCCGTTTGATTTAATTAAGCTTGCAAAAATTGTAAGAAAATAAGATGAATTTTAAAGTGAGGAGAGATAATATTCATAAAAATGGGAAAGACATATGCAACTTTTATTTGCATAGGATATAGAAACCTTTGGACCACGAGGAGACGAAACAAAATGATAGGAGAGCATCTCCAACTCATTTCTTCATTTTTTGCTCCAGTTTGGTATTTGGTTTTTCTCCAACAGATTCATCTATTTTTGACTTCAGACAAAATATATTTGAAATATTGTATATAAGTATTGATTTGTTAATGACCGTTTTTATAAAAATTACATAATCAACCCAAATATTTTATATAAGAAATAAGCAAAAAATTACCATAAATTTTTATTTAAAATTTGTTATAGAACAAAATTACACTATAAAACATTTGTTAGTTATTGTTGTATTTTATATTAATTTTGAGTTTAAGTACTCATTATGTATTTTAAATTTTATTGTTAAATCAATTATACCCAAAAAAAAAAAAAAAGGAGATTCTCAAAAATATCTCCAAAATAAGTTTTTTTTCTAAACTTAGCACAACATCTCTATTTTTTTCTTCTTGTGTGTGATTAAACTGTTTCTCGTCTCTTGTTTACCACAACATCTCTAAAATTCCAAAAATAGCACTAATTAATCTTTCAAAATTAAATCATAAATTCAAAATACTAAACCCTACCCCTCAAAACTATATCCTAATTGTGAAATTGAGAACCCAAACCTAAAAAAAAATATTTAATATGTTAAATAATGCTATTTTTAAAAATTTATGTTAAGTTTGGAAAAAAACTTGTTTTAGTGCTATTTTAGGGTATTTCTCAAAAAAAAAATTGTTCGCTATGTTGTTTGTACTTTTTGTTGTCTTGGATTTTCTGTTTCTATGTAATATATGTTATTGTTGTATTTAATAATATTATTAAACTATATAATTCACATAGTTATCTATAAATTTAAATATGAAATTATAATTAATAACTAACTTTAGTTTTTTTAATAAAATATAGATATATCAAATTTGGAAATATCTATTTTGGAGATGAAAATGTAAGGTTGAAGAAGTTTTTTCTCCAAAATAGAATGAGGTTGCAAATGGTCCTAGTTCATCATCATCTAAAACAAATAGTTATCTTACTTTATACACATAACAATTATAATCCCCTAAAATATTGATGCCCAAATCCTCTTCGTTACTTCGCCTATATACACGTTTTTGTATTGTTGGTTTTAGTCCATAACAACACATTTCCACTAGCAAACTAGTTTATTAAAACCTAGATGTAGAGCCTTAGCCTCTCCTCATCAAGTGATATTTATCATTTAACTCTATCGGAATCGGACATGTCAAAAGTTTATTAGATTGTTGATTTTGGTTAATGAAATCTTCAAAACATTCAACAGATTGGTAACAACTAAACATCTCATGTAAGAACGACTCTGTCATGCCCACGGCATTGATTACAATTTTACAATGTGAGATTATCAATTACAGCTGACTTTTAAAATGATGCACATCAAATAAAACACTCATGTCTTCTTGAATTTAGTGCTAAATGGGATTTGGTAAAGGAACGCTCATCAGCTTAGTGCTAATGTCCATAATAAGAAGAGTATACAGTACTGTTTTCTATTGGAAAAACACTATTTTCCTAATATTTGAGTATGATATATAATAAATAAGTTGATAGACAAACAAATTAAACAAAAATTTCAGAGGACGTTTGTATTTAATCCACAAAGTAATAAAAGAGGCCAAAGAAAAAAATATGTTGAGCAAATAAGGTAACAAGAAGATCATGGAAACGAAGAACAAATGTAAACGTTGTTTTGGCCTAGAGTTTTACTTAACGATATTTTTTAGCTCAATAAGCAAGTAAGCTAGTGTCATCTCTGATTATATTCTTCCTTCGTTTATGTGCTTTGGTTTCTCATTTATATTTATCCAAATTGCATTTGTGTCCATCGCAACCAGGAAAACTTCCGGGAGCATCGCCTACATTAATCATAAGATTATACAACAATCTAGCTCTATTATTAGACCCCTATCGAGAAAGGTACGTACGTACCAAATAGAAGAAATTAGCTCGAAATGAGGTTATAGTATCTGATCACAAATCTCAATGAGGTATTGCAAAATAAAAGGTATATATTATATATTTTGTTAATTTTTAGAAGATTTTAGGTGATTTTCAAAAAATACAAATCACAAACATTGGAGAAATGTTACGTATGAAGATGTTAAATATAATCCAACGGTTATTATAAGGGAAAACTAAAAAGAAAATGGATTCGCCCGGGTTCGAACCGGAGACCTTCAGTGTGTTAGACTGACGTGAAAACCAACTACACCACTAAACCATCTTGCCAAGTTTACATTTCTTAAAATTATAGACGTAGAAACATCCATGGAACAACCTCCAGCAGAATTTCTCAATTTCGATGGCACCTTTAAAGCTCTACTCCTCACTAACAAATACACATGTAAAATTTTTGGAATCCACATAGTCTTTTAATCTCGTATGTAACGGAAAACAACTTTTAAAAGTTGTGTGCTAATTTATAGTCGTGTGCTAATTGTCATTGTCCCACTTTTAGTTTTGTTTATTATATTAAGCATTTGTTTGAGCTAGCGCATTGAAATTATGTTGGAGACTGTTGTTTCAACGGCAGGTAATTAGACAAAACAGGTTTGGTTCCAAGCATTTGTGTTTCTG
Organism: Camelina sativa; assembly: GCF_000633955.1. Taxonomy (NCBI): domain Eukaryota; kingdom Viridiplantae; phylum Streptophyta; class Magnoliopsida; order Brassicales; family Brassicaceae; genus Camelina; species Camelina sativa. The sequence goes on along the minus strand of NC_025688.1, from coordinate 729,051 downwards.
TCCATAATTGTTCATTTCACCGTTTCTTGGGTGCCATATTTTGCTGTGTCTTGAAGTCTTGTTGAGGCCATGTCTTGTTAGTGTAGCACTATGAATGTACAGTTCTGATTAAAAATGGATTTTACCATAGAAAATACAACAGTCTGAGTTGTTGTGGACTGATATCATATAGGACAAAAGAGACCCTTTGATTGATGTGGTGTTGTGACTCAGATTCTACATAAGGAATGAATAAGTGTTGAGAAGTCTCTCCGTCAAAGAGAGGGTTTCATTACAAGCTCAAGAAGAAAGCACGTGGGTTTCACGTGAGGGTTGTTTTCTCTATTTGGATCAAGCTCGAGTCGGTTAAGATCGGGTTTGTTTTATCTTACTCAGATCTTATCTTTAAAGAAGAAGAGATTAAGAGGTTGTTAGATCTTAATCAGAGAGAAAAGTGATTTGATCTAGAGTGAAGGTGAGAGAGAGGATTCGAGCTTTGTAGCAGAATTGTTCTCTTTATCGTTCTAGTGGATTACCGGAGTAATACCTCCGGCGAGACGTAACGTTCCCGGTTCTGGGACGTGAACTCGTTAAATCGCTTGTGTTCTTTACTCGTTTTTCATATTTGCTTTTGCGTATTCTTCGAGTAATTCAAAGTCACGATTAGCTCAATCTTGTTCTTAGAGACTTACAATTGGTATCAGAGCTACGGTTTTGGTGAAGCGAAGCTGAATCAAGATGTCAGGAGTTCCGATTGCGATGTTCGATGGTTCCGGTGACTTCTCGTTATGGAAGACAAGGATACGAGCTCATCTAAGTGTGATCGGGTTAAAGGATGTGATGGTGGAGAAAGCTCCGTCTCCGCCACTCACGGAAGAGGAAGAACAAGATCCTGAAAAGAAGAAGAAACGGGAGGCGGATGAGTTAGCTAGATCGGAACGGTGTGATAAGGCGAAGAACGTGATCTTCTTGAATGTGGCGGATAAGGTGTTGCGGAACATTGAACTGTGTGAAACTGCAGCTGAGGCATGGTCTACGCTAGACAAGATGTTCATGCCTACTACGTTGCCGCATCGGGTTTACTCTCAATTGAATTTCTATACTTTCAAGATGCAGGAGAGTAAGAAGATTGATGATAATATTGACGATTTCTTGAAGATCGTTGCAGATCTAAATCATCTTCAGATCGAAGTCTAAGATGAGGTACAAGCTATAATCCTGTTGAGTTCTTTGCCAGCTAGGTTCAATAGTTTGGTAGAGACTTTGAAATATAGTACTGGGAGAGGGAAACTGAGGCTAGATGATGTTATGGTTGCGGCAAGAGAGAAATAAAGGGAAGTAGCTCAGAACAGTAAATCTGTAGGTGAGGGACATTTTACCAGAGGTCGATCTGTAGAGAAATACAGTGGTCAAAGTAACAAAGGTAAAGGAAGGTCTCGATCGAAGTCTAAAGATGGAAAACGCGTATGTTGGATCTGTGGGAAGGAGGGTCATTTTAAGAAACAGTGTTTTAAATGGCTTAAGATGAACAAAGGAAAGATGCAGAGTTCTGACAATGGAGAAGCTGGGATAGCAAATTCAAGTGATCAAGCTATGGTTCTAGTGGCTGTTGGTGAGAGTTTGGTTACATCTGGAAGTAAAACTGATGAATGGGTATTGGATATTGGTTGCTCGTTTCATATGACTCCACGGAGGGATTGGTTATGTGAGTTCAAGAAGGTAAGCTCAGGCTATGTGAAGATGGGCAATGATTCGATGTCTCAAGTTCAGGGAATTGGAAGTGTGAAAATCAAGAATCAAAATGGTACCTTTATTATTCTAACTGATGTGAGGTTTGTACCAACAATGTCTAGAAGTTTGATCTCATTGGGCACATTTGAAGATAGAGGATGTTGGTTTAAGTCTCATAATGGTATTCTCAAGGTTATAATGGGTTGTTCCGCGATTCTAAGAGGAGAAAAGAGGGAGACACTCTACATTCTTCAAGGGGAAACGGTGATAGGTGAATCTCATGTTTCAGAAGTGTCGAATGATGAGATTGTACTGTGGCACAGTCGTCTTGGACATATGAGTCAGAAGGGTTTGGAAAATTTGGTCAAGAAAGGGTGTATTAAAAGGGAAGTCATCAGAGAATTGAAGTTCTGTGAAGATTGTGTATTTGGGAAAAACCACAAAGTGAGTTTTCCTCAAGCTCAACATGTGACAAAGGAGAAGCTGGATTATGTGCACTCAGACTTGTGGGGATCTCCTCATAATCCAACATCATTGGGTAATTGTCAGTATTTTATTTCGTTTATTGATGATTACTCAAGATATACATGGATTTATATTATGAAAAAGAAAGATGAAGCTTTTGAGAAGTTTGTCACTTGGAAGAAAATGGTGGAGACACAATCAGAAAAGAAAGTAAAGAAGTTAAGGACAGATAATGGGCTCGAGTATTGTAATCAATACTTTGATAAGTTCTGCAAGGATGAAGGTATAGTGAGGCATAGAACATGTGCTTACACTCCACAGCAAAATGGAGTTGCTGAGAGGATGAACCGCACAATTATGGATAAGGTGAGAAGCATGCTGAGTGAAAGTGGAATGGAGAAACAGTTCTGGGCTGAGGCAGCTTCCACCGCTGTGTATTTGATAAATCGATCTCCCTCAACTGCTATTGAGGGTGATCTTCCTGAAGAAAGATGGACTTCAAGAATACCAGATTTAAGCTCATTAAGAAGGTTTGGTTGTCTAGCTTATGTTTATTGACCATGTTAGACTCGAGACTTGAGGTTGTCCGTACGGTCATCCGTACGAATACCATTAAGGCCGAGGCCTATCGAGTGTAATGAGAAGAGATGAGGTGAAACACTCAAACAAGGCCCATTAGAAGGATCTCGAAGAAGTTATGGAGCCGTTGGAGGATAAAGTCACGAGATAGTTTCCCTTAGGGAGACCAAGTCACGTCGCTATCAGCCTTGGGATCAATCCCTTCTCTCTCTTTATGTCCCTATTTACAAGTTGTCGAGTGTATAGGATTGTTAACCTAGTTTTTCTTCTATTTAAGGCTCTTAGTCGACATTGTAAACACTATTCTAATAGAATCTCATATTTTATCACATTCTCTCTACTTTACTTCTATCAAACCTTGCTCTTACTTCCGCTTAAACAATTTAAACCAGCAATGTTCATGCTGACCAAGGAAAATTAAACCCAAGAGCAAAGAAGGGTTACTTCACGAGTTATCCAGAGGGTGTAAATGGATATAAGATCTGGGTTTCTGAAGAAGGTCGGTGTGTCATAAGTCGTAATGTGGTATTCAGAGAAGCTGTGATGTATAAAGAGGCTCGAGTCAGAATCCTTAGAGCAAGGTGGAGTTGATCGAGGTTCAGTTGATCAAGGTGGAGTTACGAGTGATCAACAAGAAGTGGTGCCATTGCAACCTCTAAATCAAGAAGAAACAATAGAAGAAAATGCAGAGGTAGAATATGACGAGGAAGATTTAAGTGACTACCAGTTGGTCAGAGATAGAGGGAAAAGAGCTATCAAGGTGAATAAAAAATACCATGAATCTTATATGGCGGGTTTTGCTTACTATACTGAGGATAAAGGCAGGACAGAACCAAGGTCATATAGAGAAGCTTTATCATATCCTGATTGGAAAAAATGGAATGCTGCTATAGGAGAGGAGATGTCATCAATGGAAAAGAACCACACATGGGATTTAGGAGACAAACCAGAGTGTGCTAAGGTAATCGGTTGTCGCTGGATTTATACACGAAAACCTGGAATTCCTGGAGTTGAAGCACCAAGGTTTAAGGCAAGTTTAGTTGCAAAGGGGTATTCTCAGAAGGAGGGAATAGACTACTCTGAAATATTTGCACCAGTAGTGAAACATGTGTCAATCAGGTATCTGCTTTCAATGGTTGTACAGTTTGATATGGAGCTACAACAGATGGATGTGAAGACAGCCTTCTTACATGGTTTTTTGGATGAAGAGATAGTAATGGCTCAACCAGAAGGGTTTAAAGATAAAGATCATCCTGATAAGGTATGTTTCCTTAAAAGATCTCTGTATGGTCTCAAGCAATCTCCTAGGTAGTGGAATCTACAGTTTGATGCATTCATGAGTGAGATAGGCTATAACAGAAGTGCTTATGATAGATGTGTCTATTGGAAAAGTTTTGAAGATGGTACGTATATATATTTGTTGTTATACGTTGATGATATGTTGATTGCATCTACTGGTAAATCTCATGTTCGAGAATTGAAGACTTTGTTGGGTCAGGAATTTGAGATGAAAGATTTGGGTGATGCCAAGAAAATTTTGGGAATGGAAATTACTCGAGATCGTGTTGCTGGAACATTGGTGTTGTCTCCGGTTGGTTATGTAGAGAAGATCCTAAAGTTTTTTCATATGAATCAGTCAAAAGCAGTTGCGACTCCATTGGGAGCACATTTCAAGTTAAGAGCTGCAACTGATCAGGAATATGACGATCAGTTTCATAGGATGAAGACAGTTCTTTATGCTAATACTAAGGGCAGTATCATGTACGCAATGATTGATACTCGTCCTGATTTGGCTTATCCTGTTGGAGTCATTAGCAGGGTCTTGGGAAAGCCACTTAAAAGTCATTGGGAGGCAGCTAAAGGAGTGTTGAGGTACCTGAGAGGTTCTGAGAAGAGAAGCCTTTGTTATCGAAAGAATGATGATTTCTTATTGCGAGGCTATTGTGATTCGGATCATGCAAGAGATGGAGATTCTAAGCGATCGATCTCAGGTTATGTGTTTACTGTGGGAGGCAATGCCATTAGTTGGAAGTCGAAGATACAGAAGGTAGTTGCTCTCTCATCAACTGAAGCAGAGTATATGGCTCTGACTGAAACTGTTAAAGAAGCTATTTGGCTAAAAGGTTTAGCAGGTGAGCTTGGTCATCCTCAGAGATTCGTGGAGGTTCATTCTGATTCTGAAAGTGCAATAGCACTGGCGAAAAATTCAGTTCACCATGAGAGGACCAAGCATATCAACATCCGGTTACACTTCATAAGAGACATTATCAATGAAGGTCGGGTGAAGGTACTTAAGATTGGTAGTGAATGCAATTATGCAGACATCTTTACGAAGGTGCTGCCAATTGAGAAGTTGAGTGGAGCATTAGAGATGCACCGGGTTACTGAACACTGAGCGGTGGAGCTCAAGTACCGGAGGGGGTAGTCCAGGAACTAGAAAAAGAACAAGCAAAGGGTGAAAATCAGAGTCAAGTTGGAGAATTGTGGTGTTGTGACTCAGATTCTACATAAGGAATGCATAAGTGTTGAGAAGTCTCTCGGTCAAAGAGAGGGTTTAATTACAAAGAAGAAAGCACGTGGGTTTCACGTGAGGGTTGTTTTCTCTATTTGGATCAAGCTCGAGTCGGTTAAGATCGGGTTTGTTTTATCTTACTCAGATTTTATCTTTAAAGAATAAGAGATTAAGAGGTTGTTAGATCTTAATCAGAGAGAAAAGTGATTTAATCTAGAGTGAAGGTGAGAGAGAGGATTCGAGCTTTGTAACAGAATTGTTCTCTTTATCGTTCTAGTAGATTACCGGAGTAATACCTCCGGCGAGACGTAGCATTCCCGGTTCTGGACTTGAACTCATTAAATCGCTTGTGTTCTTTTCTCGTTTTTCATATTTGTTTTTGCGTACTCTTCGAGTAATTCAAAGTCGCGATTAGCTCAATCTTGTTCTTAGAGACTTAAAACTGAGTTGTGGAGAAGTATGTGATGATTTATAGATAATTAACTAACTTATGAAAAGTGTTCTAAAATAAGCACTTGTCTCTTTTCTTGATAGTGGATATATAAACTTAAGAAAGATTATGGTTACTTATTGCGTTATTGGTAATTCAACCACTACACAAAATTCAGATTTGTTTGAAGCTTGGCTAAAATAGAAATATACAGCACGAGAGATAAACTGAAGCCAGTATTATTGAGAATCAGCCTATGCTGATTAGCCAACAACCAAAAATCGGTAAAAGTATTATATGACTTATCGCTTTGGTGATTTGTGTAATATTGTTGTCCAGTAATATTTATGAATTGAATTATTTTCAAATACTCAATTTGTGCTTCTTCTTTTTTGTTTTTAGTGTTTTTTTGTTGTCTTCATATTATAATGGCTTCTCCTCTCTTGTTTCTACACTTAAAATGGAAGAAGAACGAAAGAGGAATTGAAGAAGACAATGAGAAGCACAAGACAAGACATGTTTAGATTTGATCCTCTACACAAGCAACTGTCGAGAAAAAGAAAAAGGACACTCTTATTCAAGAAGGAAAGTTTACAAATTATGTTTTAGTTAAATTAGAAATTTCATTAGTTTTTTCCTTTTCCGGTTTAAAAGAATTTCCTAAAAAATTATGTTAAGCTCTAACTATAAATATGATTGCTCACGGGAGAAAGATAAAACTTTCCCTTAAGAGTTTATTTAGGGATCTTAGTTTCTTATCACAAATCCCACCAAACTTCATTCTTTGCAGCCGTTAATTTTCTTTCTAATTGTTGCGTGCAATTGTGCAAAGAGTAAATCGAAACGACCTAACAACAATGGCGACAGCTTCAGTTGGTTTTAAGTCTAGGGAAGATCGTAGGAAGCAAAACGAATTAGAGGAAGCTCGTAAAGCAGGGCTTGCTCCACCTGAGGTAGACAAGGATGGAAAGGTAATCAATCCTCACACACCTCAGTTTTTGTCAAAAGTTCCATGGTATACCAAGTCTAATTCTGAAAACCCGAGTCTGGAGCATCAAAAGAATTGGAAAACCGAAACCGTTTCCACAAAAACATACTATCAAAGATGTGCCAAGATTGACCAAGCCGAGAAATATTGCAAGGGAGCTTGTCAGAGCTGTGGTGCAATGACGCATGATGTTAAAACATGTATGGATAGACCTCGCAAGGTTGGAGCGAAATACACAGACAAGAACATTGCACCTGATGAGAAAATCGAGAGTATTATATTGGACTACGATGGTAAGAGGGACCGATGGAACGGTTATGATCCTTCGAACTACCGTTTTGTGATGGATCTGTTTGACGCGAAAGAGGCTGCACGAAAGAAGTACCTCAAGGAGCAGCACCTTAAGAAACTAGAGGAGAAGAACAATAACGATGCAACAAGTGATAGAGAGGAAGAAGACGACGACTTAAGGGTTGATGAAGTTAAGCTTGATAAGGATTTTGCTAAGGTTACAAAACGTGTTCGTACGACTGATGGTGGTAGCACAGGAACTGTAAGGAATCTGCGTATCAGAGAAGACACTGCAAAATACTTGGTGAACCTTGATGTGAACTCAGCTTATTACGACCCTAAATCTCGATCCATGCGTGAAGATCCGCTCCCGGATGCAGATCCGAATGATAACTTTTGTTTAGGAGATAACCAATATAGAAAAAGTGGCCAAACTCTGGAGTTCAAACAGCTAAACACCTATTCATGTGAAGCTTTTGAAAAAGGACAGGACATGCATATGCAAGCGGCTCCTTCCCAAGCTGAGTTGGTTTATAAGAGGGTTAAGGTTGCAAAGGAGAACCAGAAATCTCAGAGAAAGGACGCAATCATGGCAAAGTACGGGAATGCAGCAGCTACAAAAGATGACATCCCAATGGAGCTTTTGCTTGGACAAAGTGAAAGACAAGTCGAGTATGACCGGGCAGGCCGGAGGCTTATAAAGAGAGTTCACTAGGCGGGTCCGCTGAAATATATTCGTTTCATTCTCTTTAACCATGTCAATTGTCAGCTGAAGAAACCTTAATTATTACGTTTCATTTAAACAACATTGTCTTTTTTTTTTATAAAACAAATACTCACTCCGTTTTAATTTAGTTGTCCACTACAAGAAAACCTGCGTTTAGCGACTACCAATTGTGACTCTTAATTCAGTCGTAAAAAATAGCGACCACTTAGCGATTCATTCACGACTGTTTCCCGACGAAATTTACAGAAGAAGCAAAACAGTCGCACTTTTACGACGGAAACATTATAGTCGCAACACAATCGCAATTTGAGACTGTTTAGTGACAGTAATTTATAAAAAACAAAGAGTCACAAATTAGCATCGATTTTGCAACTTATACTCCGGTCACAAGTTTATTTATCGATAACTTGCTAACTCCTATTTTTTGCGACGAAGGTGCTACGACATGTGCGACTTATTTGCAACCACTTTTGCGACTGTTTAGCGTCTAACACCTGAATTAGATACTGGTTTGCGACTCCTTAGCAACTCTCGATTTGTTGAATTTGAAATTTCACATTAGAGAAATGTTAACATGTTTCTATACACATTTCCACTTTGAATTGATCAATATCAGTCATATAAACTTTGTCAAAGCTTTCCATTTTAGTATTTAGACACAAAAATTTCATAATATCTAAATCATTGTAAAGAGTATACATGTTATTTCATAAGAAGGTTTGTAATTTTATGAAAATTGCAAAACAAAGATATGAAAACAATATTTAAAGGTCATAAACTAATCCATATACTCTAGAAGACAATCATGAGTCCATATTGTTGATTGATATCAATAGAATTGTGCAAAAATGATAGATTCCAAAAATTTGTATTGTGACTAAAGTCGGAGAGTCACAATAGAGTAACAAGTTGCGACTAACTTGTTACTCTATTTGCGACTCTTGTTTTTTGCGACTATCTTGCTACTAATTTTGCGACGATGTCGCTACCCTTCTGTGACCATTGTGTTACTCTATTTGACCACTTTATTATTTTTTGCCAAGTTTTAGGCGCGTAATATTCCCCCCTTTTTTTAGTATGTGTCTCTTTTGCGACCACTTTGCGACTCCTCTTCGTTAATTACTAGGCAAAGAACACAACAAGCTCTCTTCTTTCTCTCTTTCTATTTTCACTAAGTGTCGAAAACCTTTCAACTCTCTCTTCTTTCTCCTCTCGAATCTCTCCTCTTGTCCTCTCAATCGATCAAATCTCTCCTCTTCTTCTCTCAAATCTCTCCTCTTTCTCAACTCTCTCTAATGGCTGGTAGGGGTCGCGGAGGCAAATCCGCTAGAGGTGTTAGGGGTCGCGGAGGCAGATCCGCTGGAGGTGTTAGGGTTTACAATGGTGCGAGGGAACCCAGTTCTGCCGCAGTTAATCAGGCCTCCAATGGTGCGAGGGAACCCAGTTCTGCCGCGGTTAATCACGCCTCGAATGGTGCGACTTCACGCGGAGGTCGAAGTGGTGTCGGAACGTCGTCTCACTCCTCGAATCCATCAGGCTCTCAGTCCGTGACTAATTCATATAGAACTATGCCGTCCCAGTTTCCGCCGAGGACACAACAATCGCCTCCTGCTTCTCAACCACCGTGGGTTGCTTCTCCACCACTGCGGATTGGTTCTCCCCCACCGCGGGTTGGTTCTCAACCACCGCGGGTTGGTTCTCAACCACCGCGGGTTGGTTCTCAAGTACCAGTTCTTGCTCCTCAACCACCGCCTCCTGTTCCTCCAATCATACAAGAACAACCAGACCTAAACATGGAAGAGGATTACGAAGAAGAAAACCCTAATCCCAATCCTGCCGAAGAAGAAAACCCTATTCCTAATCCGGCCGAACAAGACTACCAAGCTTTGTTAGATGTTCTGCTAGCTCTTCCAGGCCGACAACATCTCCCAGTCCTGTCTGTCGATCCCATCCCCGGCGTTGAGACTCTATGGTAATTTCTTTTTGCTCTTAGAGTTAGGTTGAGACTTTGTTTTTGTTTGATTAAGTTTAATGAAAGACTGCTTTGTTTGATTAAGTTAGAGGTTGTGTTTTATTGTTTGGTAGGTTGCGATTGACTGTTTGTTTTGAGATTGAGATTGTTTGTTTTGTTGATTAAGTTGAGATTGATTGTTTTGTTTGATTAAGTTAGAGGTTGTGTTTTATTGTTTGGTAGGTTGCGATTGATTGTTTTGTTTTGAGATTGTTTGTTTTGTTGATTAAGTTGAGATTGAGATTGAGATTGTTTGTTTTGTTTTGCGATTGAGATTGAGATTGTTCTCTTTGCTCTTAGTGGTAGGTTGAGATTGATTGTTTTGTTCATTAATTAGAGGTTGTGTTTGATTGTTTCGATAATACTGATTGTGTTACTTTGTATTGGTTAAGACTGATTGTGTTTGTTTTGTGACAGGTTTAACAGACACAAAGGAAAAATTTCTCGGGTGATCTCTGGAATATTTAGAAGGAAATTTGATGGTCCTTACTACAGCTGGAAGGTTACTCCTAGACCCATTCAAGAGAGATATTTCAGGACATTTGCGGTAATGTCTTATAGCTTTCAAAGTTTTATTATCTCTCATAACTGACTTAGTATCATCACTAACTTAACTCAATTGTAATATGTAGCGGAAGTTCTATTGGGATACTGGGATTACTGAGCTTGTTAGAGAGGGGTTCTTAAAGATAGCCAAGAAGCGAATGAAAGGCATTGTTAGTCAAGCTAAAAGCAGTGGTAAACAACCTGTTTGGATCACCAGTGCAGAACTGTGGGCTGAGATGTGTGATCATTGGAACGAACCTGATGTAATGGAGAGGAGCTCAAATGCCTCGCAGTGCAGAAACTCCGATCGTGGTGGTCTTGGAGTCCACAAACACCTTGCCGGTCAGAAATCATATGTGCAAGTTCATCAAGAAATGGTAATTTAACATTGCTTCCATGATTTTAACACCCTAAACACCTTGCTTCCATGATTATAACACTCTAAACACCTTGTTTCCATGATTTTAACATTTCACAATTTCTTTGTAGGAAGAAGAATTGGGCCGTCCGGTATCATTTGCTGAAGTGTTCATGAAGACACATACTCGAGCTGACGGATCGTTTGTTGATCAAAAAGCTAAACAAGTAGCTGAGACTTATGAGAAAACATTAGAGGAGAGACTGTGTGAAGTGGACGATGATGGTCCAGAAAATTCAGGGAATTCTTCTGAACGTTCAACTCATCGTACTCTCAGCATTGATGAAAAGAATGATATCTTTCTTAAGGTAACTCTTAGTTTCTTTATTTTGATGAGTGTGTATGATTATTCTTAATGGTAACTTTCTTTATTTTGATGAAAGGAATGAGTATTTTCCTTTCTTAATCCATATTTTAGTTTTCTTAATCCGCATGGTTTCTTTATTTGCTGAGCATTTTGATTTCTTAAGACTTGTTTCTAACCTTGATGTTTTTCTTTGTTTTAGTGTACTCAAACAGATGAGAAGGGAAACCTTTTTGGTCTTGGATCTCTTGTTGAGACACTAAGGAAAGGGAAAAGGAAGGAGAGCTATGCAGAATCTTCTCCACCATCACTTCACGAGCTTCATGAACAACTTCGCAAGAAGATAGCTCATCTAGATGCTGAGAATGCCCGACGTGAGCAGGAGCATCAAGAGCTTCTCATCTACGTGAAAGAGAAAGATCCAACATATGATACTATTATTGCTTCCTTGCGACCAAGAGTACCAGCAACAACACCAGCAACCACACCTGAAGACAACATACCACCAGCCACCGTGTCAGGTACTCACCAGCCACCAAGTTAGACACAACACCAGCCACCACATCCCCTTTATCCACTTACTAAGTTCTAAACATTGTCTTTGCTAAAAAAACATGAATTGCTTGTTTGAGACTTTTTACTTGTTTTTGCTTTAGGATGATCTTTTTGGTTAATACAATGATTATGCTAATCTTTATGTTTAATGAATGATTATGATATCTTTTGTGGTAATTTGGTTTTCAATTTTAATTTATTGTGATTCATTCCAAATTTGATAGATAAAACAGGTTTATTATATGCTAAAATGTCACCAAATTGCGACCAAAATTATTTCTATGAAATTATCAGACTAGTGGCAAAATGGTTACTAATGAACGAGGACTATTTTGCGACGAAAGAAAGGAGTCTGAAAATGGTCAAACAATTTAATCACTAACTTGCGACTGACTTGTAACTACCTTTACGACCGAAGCTTCCTAAAATAAAGAGTCTGTAAAGAGTCGCTTATTAGCGACTATATAAGAGCAGTCATAATTCCGTCGTAAAATTGCGACCATTTTAAGACACCTAAATTTTGCGACCATTTTTTAGCGACTATCTGAAGTAGTCGCATAGTAGTCGCAAAGTAGGTTTTTGCGACGATTGTTGGAGTCGCTAAACGCTTGTTTTCTTGTAGTGGTCGTTCTATGACTTAATTTTTGTTTCATATTAGTTGTCGTTTTAGATTTTCAATGCAGATGTTTGATGTTAGATTTTCCAATCTTATCCCTGCTGTTTTAAAGTTTCAATCAATAAAAAAATTATAAAATATATTAATAAAGGGCAAAACATAAAATTTAATAATTTCCTTAATTTGTGTGCAAAAATCTTAAACGACAATTAAAAAAAAAGGGAATAACATTAAAGATGACTTTGGCTGAATAACATTACGAGTCTTGTTTTAGTAACAACTATAAGATTTTTCTTGCAAGACTAACATTATAGATGACTGTGGCTGAATAAAAAGTATGAATCTTGGTTTGTCTACTGACTACAAAACCAATTTGTGAACAAACAAAAAAAAATACGAAGATAAGTAGCGATCAATGTCTTGATAGTATTTCAATAAATTACTATATTAGATTGAAAACAAAAAAAGGACTGTGTGAAGAGGAATCAGCGGAATCAAACACGTCCCTAATGAGCCTAGCCTTATATATAGCCTCCTGCACCCTCTTCGCGAAGGACGTCTCGGCTGAATTTTAGACTCAAATACATTATTATCCATTTTTAATATATTTCATTATATAAAATTTTCCTTTGAATTTAATTCCTTTTCATATAAACTAAATATAACGTAAAATTATTTTACAATAAATTAATTTAAAATTTGAAAGTATATGATATATTTTTATTTTCTCTCATTTTAAAGTATAATATTTACACATGCTTTTATTTTTATTTAAAATGACTACCCTAGTTTTATATTTTTTTTAATAATGTTTAATTTGTGTTTTCTTTTTCCTGATTCATTAAAAAATGAAGATGATTCAAAAAATTGATTTGAGAGAAATATACATTATGGTAAACAAATTCGCAGGAAGCCAATAAAGATGTTTTGTTATTTATTATAGCAACTCCATTAGATTTATGAGTGTCTTAATATATATTCCCTTCGTTTCAAAATATAAGATGTTTTAGAAAAGTATTTTGTTTCATAATATATGATGTTTTCAAATTTCTATGCAATTTTTAGATTATTTTAGTATTTTATATTATGCAGTATTGTTTCTGATTGGTTAAACTTGTTAAAAGTAAATACTTTTTAATATGTTTGGTTTAGTTAAAACATCCTATATTTTGAAACGGATGGAGTAGTAATTACAAAATGTATATTAATATTGTAAGATAATTTTTCTGGGAAAATGTGAGGCATCTCCACTGGTTATTTGTAGAGGGTTGCTTTTAATTAAAAAAAATAAAAAATATTAAAAATGCATAACTGAGAAAAGAGAAACTAAAGAAACGTTTCTTCTTTAATTACTTTAAGAACGAGAAAAATGTCAAAAAAATACTGAACTTTCAAATTTGGGATGTTTAAATCATGAACTTTCAGAATATCATTTATATGCTGAAGTTTTTGTTGACTTTAAAATTAAATAGATAACTTTCTTTTATTAATAAAATATTAAATATTTAATTTTAAGTAATTTGAATGAGTTGTTCATGAGTGGAGATGGTCTGAGACACTATATCTAAAATGTCTTTATAAAAATATTTTAATTGAATTTGTTATTGCTTTTAAGATATTTAGGGCATGTACAGTGGTGTGCTCTCAAATGAGTTCTCACCAATAAAAGAAGTAAAAATTAATAAAAAGTAGGAGTGAGAAGTGAGAATTGATTCTCAAATGAGAATTTTTGAAAATCTCATGAGAAACTATCTATACACATGGCAATATATAATTGGTTTAAAATTTTATTTTTCTTTTAAATTTTAAACAAATAACTAAACTAAATAATTGATATTACTATAATATATTTGAGAGACTATGAGGGTATGAATGGTAACTGCGGTCAGGGCGGACAAATCTGTCTGCGGTCCAGACCGCTCTGTTCTAAGGTCATGAATGGTTACAGCGGTTGGGGCGGACAAATCCATATGCGGACTGTACAGCTTTTTATTTACCATTCAGCAAATGTAGTCCGCAGTGGTGCGATCCAAATAAAGTAGAGACAAGACCGCAACGGACCAACTGCGGACCGCTTTTGCATATAAACAGAGTTTGTCCGCAGCGGTCTGTAGTCTGCCTTAAAAATGAAGCTGTTCAGACCGTAGATGTATTTGGCTGCCCTAACCACAGTTACCATTCAATTCCTTGCTATGAATGGTTGCAGCGGTTGAGGCGGACAAATTCGTCTGCGGACTAGACCGCTTTTTATTTACCATTCAGTAAATGTAGTCCGCAGTGGTGTGGTCCAAATAAAGCAGAGATAAGACCGCAACGGACCAACTGCGGACCACTTTTGCATACAAATAGAGTTAGTCCGCAGCGGTCTGTAGACCGCCTTAAAATGGAGCGGTCCAGACCGCAAATGGATTTGACCGCCCTGGCCGCAGTTACCATTCAAAGTGTGGACAGCGAACCGCTACGGTCCAAGTCTATTTGTAAGAAAAAACGGTCCGCAGTTGGTCCGCTGCGGTTTTGTTTCTGTTTTATGTAGACTGCACCACTGCGGACTACAAATAATAAATAGTAAATAAAAAACGGTCTGATCCGCAGATGGATTTATCCGTCCCAACTGCTGCAACTATTCATACCCTGAAAATCTCTAACAAACTACAAATGCTCTTACAACACATTTTATATTTAAATTTATGTTAAAACATTCACAGAGGTTGTGCATGCAATGTAGATGATATTAGTATATCCCACGCCAAAGTACTTTTGTTTTATCCACTTAATTTTAGATTTGGACCGTGCATCTGAAACCACCGATTCACCTCTTCCAAATGTGCCACGAAAGCACCCACGTTTATGACTCTCATAAAGAGGAAATCTTGGTGCCAAGGTGAGCTAGGGGAAGCTTCTGAATTCTGATTCTATCATCTGACTCTTTATGGAAACTAGAAAATTATTTGGGGGAAAACTTTTTTTTATGTGTTACTGATCTCAAGAGAATTGATACAATATATCTAGAAGCTAACTTATGTCTAACATAATTAGAACAGAAAATAGATAAACATGCATGAATAAATAAATCTTCTAAATCTCTTATCTTTATCACAGTAGAATTTCTAAAATATTCTTTGGTTTGGGTTTCCTAAACGGACTTTGATGATCTATAATAGTTAGTCCGCAAGATACTCATCTTGTTTTCCAATATACTCCCAATACTTTTAGCTTTCTCAATCATCTTGTTCTTATTGTTCACACATAAGAACAAAGTTAATTCGAAAAACGGAGTTGAAAAGCAAGATCCTTGAATTGAATAAAATTGGAGATGAAGAGATATATTTTGTGATTGAGTGAAAAAGCCAGATATTTTGAGATACTTTTTAGAGTAAGTTGGCAAAATCTACACTTTTGAAAAGATATTAGAATACTATACATTTTAAGTTTGAAAATTTAGAAAATAGACATCTTTATACTTCGGTGAGATAGCTTGTGTGCGATATCTAGTAGGTGATATAGATCACATAGCCGTACATATCTATTATAAATTTATAATTAGTTTTGGTTTTGTCTTAGTGATTTTTGATATTGTTTGTAATATTAATTTGTGATTTTAAATATTTTGGAATAAAAACATTGCACTCCGTCATAAGTTTGTCAATTTGTGCTTTCTTCTCTTTGTCTTCATATCTTAAATGTCTTGTATGTTGTCTTCACCCTCGATTAAGAAGAAGACAACATATATAATTCATTCATTACTTATATTAACCATCGTCATTTCCGCGTCAACTTCACCCTCGATTTTTAATTCATTCATTACTTATATAACCATCGTCAACTTCGAAGACAATATCTTGGAAAAATAAACGTTTTCATAACCATAAATATATGATAGTTTTCTTGTGATTATTGTAAAGGTCTTTATTTTAACATCTTGTGATTATTGTAATAAAGATTTTTATTGGGATATGAAGAACCGGAGATCAACAGTCCAGATGACAAACCCAAGAATATGTAAATTATGAAAATTGAGAAGATTCTAAAATATATAGTTTAGAAATATTTACATATATAGATTGTGGATTGGGTTGAGTATGTGCGAACTTGGCTCTGATACCATGATAAATTTGATGAGAGTAAGAACACAAAAGTATTCAGGAAGAATTAATATTAGATTCTCATAATTATAATGTTACAACTTATGTTCTTTTATATACACAAGAGATTTCCTAAACTAGGATAATGTAAATGTAAAATAATATATTTAGATAAATGTAAATATTCCTAAACTATATATTCTAGAATCTTCTCAATTTTCATAATTTACATATTCTTGGATTTGTCATCTCAACCGTCGATCTCCGGTTCTCCATATCCCAATACTGAGCTAGAAATCGAGACGAGATTCAGCGACTTTGTGAAACTCCCTCCCTCACTGACGCCATTGTCATCGAAGCTCTCTCTCACTCTATCCCCTCTCGCTTTGAATCCTTTCTGCGGTTCTGCTGTCTATAAAATTACACAACTGCCCTTAGTCCTTTGATAGATTATACGACAGCGTTTTACTTGTTTAAGTAAGGAACGGTGATAACTGAACGACGTCGAACATCCATGTCATAAGACTTGGCATTGTTTGACAAAAAAAAAAAAGACTTTGCATTAACATTTTACAGATTCAACTAGATTTGGACCCGTGCTAGAGCACAGATTGAAATTCCTTTTATTTATATTATAATTTCAAAATAAACTATAGTTTATAAGACGGTTTAGCATTGTAAACTGAGAAACGATTGTTATTTTTTTTTATTTTTTTGTATGAATATGAGAGATGTATTTTGGTAAATAGAGATCTGAATGATTTATATCAATGTTTTTCTAATCATGAGCGGACCGGCCGGTCGGTTCGATCCAACCACAACCCGATAGATATTCCGGTCCGGGTAACCTCTAAAAACCTAACAAATAAAACCAGCAAAAAACCAGAAAACCCCGCTAAAAACCCGTGAACCGGTGGTTGAACCGGCGGATCAGACGGGGTTGTCGGTCTCAAATTAAAATATTTTATTTTGGTCACACTTTAAACTCAAAACAAATTAAAATAAATATTGTTATTTATAAAAGAATCAATTAGTTATTTTATCTAATCATTTAAAAGTTTAATTTTAGTTGTTTAGTACTTAACTATTTATGTTTTGTCTTACTAAAAAAAAAAAAACTATGTATGTTTTGTTCATATATTTATAGAAAAGTAGATGTTATATTCATAAAATGTAATCAAATTAATAAACTAATTGACCCGTAATTTAATCGGTCCGACTTGTTGACCCACTGACCCGAAAAACTTCCAGTTCACCTTCCGCTTGGAAGGGTGTAGGTCAGATTTTATTTTAAAATCCACAATAAAATCTCGGAAATCACGATTAAGTGTGATTAATTGCCAAGATTTTATTCCTTTTTACGCCTAATAATATATTGTTATGTCTAACACTATATATGGTGTAACAATATATGGAATAATCAAGATTTTTTTTTGAAATTGTATAAATCATTGAAATATTATCTTTAAGAGGATTCTTTGAGATATTCTTAAGTGTATTCGTAATTTCATATAACCCAGGGATTTCATCTTTAACTTTTTTTTGTAACCAACCTATATTTAATATATTATCTATTTTGTAACCAATATATAAAAATTATATACTTCCATTTTATTATACAAAAAAAAAAGTTTTGTACTTTCTTTTTATGATTGAGAGTATATTTTTATCCTTTTAATAATTTGGTTAACGTTGTGGTCTCTCAAAAATATCTCAAGAAAATAAATTTGTAATATTGTGATTGTAGATCTTTGGAAACTACGTGACCTTCCGAAAATAAAGTTTGGAATATCCATGAACTATCAATTTGGAATATCCCGTTTAAGATTTTCGGTTACAATTAAGATTTTATTTGTTATCATTAATATATTAAATATATGTATTATCAACTTGTAACCAATTAATATATAGATTAATCTATAATTTATGTATAACCTATTTATAATCATTTATTAAAATTATAAAATCTACCAAAATAATGTTATGTATTTCCCTTTTATTAAAAAGAGGATCCACGTTACATATGATTATATCTGCAAATAGCATAAGAATATGATTTGATGTCAACTTGATGACTTGGAATGATGGATGACTAATTGACTATGATCTATTTTTGGTAAATCCAAGAGATTTTTTTGTTCTTTTAGTTTTTAAATACGTTACCAAAAGGAAAAAAGATGACCAGAAGCTACTTAATCAAATCATGTTTGACTTTCGTGCATTCTTAGTATATATATTAGTATGGTATAGAATACCTCTCCATCGTTGATAACATGTTTAATTATTTTACCATCAGATATTAAAGCATTTTTACCCATTTGAAGTTTTAAATTAATTGATGTTACGACTAAAAAAAACTAATTGATGTTAGTATTCGTGCAAAAAAAAAAAAAACGTTGAATAGGGTCTTTTTATGAATTTCCATTTCTACACCATCAGCTATAGCTCTAAACGTTACATAGAGCTGCAAGGAACCATAGTGCTTGTGAGTTTAGAATCTGTGAAACGTATAAAAGACCTTTTTGCATGTGGAAGAAATTTAAACATGAGGGAACAATATTTGTTAATAGTAATCTGCGTCTTATGAACTAGAACACCTAAGTTAAAAAAAATAAATTCTCAGAATCGTTGAATACTTTCCAAACAAGTTTCTTACGTTTCTGTTGCACATCGTTTGGAATAAGATTTGCATGGTAGACCATCGAGACACGCGACCACATCTAAACAAAGCGTAAGAAACTTCAAAAATTGTTGATGGAGACTGAGAACAAGGTAACTATAATAGCTGTTGAATAACATACTGTGGTCTTTGAATTGTTTTTACGACCATATTCAAAATTTCAAATGATTACTACACAACGTTTAACTTATTAAATAGCCAAGAGTTTCACCAGTGTTCAATCTTTGGAATGTCACCAGTGTTCAATCTTTGGAATCTCATTTTGATGTTAAAGAATAAAGAGTATACATCTATCATAAAAAAAAAATAAACAATACGATTATAAATTGGTAGAGTAATATTCTTAAGAAACAAGATCAGAGAACCTAATTTGTGAATTAGACTCTTCGGTATGTTGTTGGGCTGTACAGTTAATGAGATTTCTAATTGGTGTGGTCGTAGTAAAACACGAATATAGATGATTTGGGTTAAGAAATTTCATCAGTTTCAAGATAACTCCGTACAAAATTCAGACATACTACTGCTAGTGAAGTGATAAACCATATTTTGAGAAATAATAGAGGAAAGATAGGCCATATCTTATGATGAAAGATTCCGAGTCTTATCAAATAGATTTGCGCATGTCGCCTTCTCGGGTCGCAATCTAATACATGTCTGCATGTCGGCATATATAATTATTTATAAATGTCTTTAATTTCGTTCAGACCAGCTTTTGGGTTTGAATGGTAACTGCAGTCAGGACGGCCAAATCCGTCTGTGGTCTAAACCGCTCTATTTTTGGGGTGGACTACAGACCGCTGCGGACCAACTCTATTTGTATACAAAAACGGTCCGCAGTTGGTCCGCAGTGGTCTTGTCTCTATTTTATTTGGACCGCACTACTGTGGAATATATTTGCTGAATGGTAAATTAAAAGCGGTCCAGTCCGCAGACAGATTTGGCCGCCCTGACCGCTGCAACCATTCACTTTATATTACTTTCGATGTGTGTTATGATGTAATAAAATGAGTTCTGTTGAAAAAAGTCACTCTGTTGATTGGCTAATAGAAAAAAAAAAAACAGGGATATATATTTTTATTAAAACACCGAACACTATGGATAAGCCATAATAGCTAGCGGAGCCACTTTTTTTTTCATGAGGACTTCATGCGTCTTGCACCTGAAGCCAACGTAAGCAACTAAAGCATGACATCGTTGGTCCTCCTCCTCTCTCTTCACTTCTCTTCCACTTTATTGTTTCTTTTGTGCATTGTCGTTTTCATTAAGCAATTTGAAGGTCATAATACATTTATTTTCTAAATCGTTTTGACGTCGTAGATCTCAAATCTTGTTATCCTAAAGCGTTGTGTCCCCCACATCTGGCCAATCGATTTTTCACCAATTTTATTTTTGGGTCTGATTGGTAACGTATAAAAAGCTGTACAAAAAAGCTGTAAGCTAGAGCTGTAAGATTTTAGGGAATAGTGCAAAACTGTAAGAAAAAACTGTAAATAAAAGCTGTACAGAAAAACTGAGGGTAAAGTTTTTGGTAAAATTTTTGTGATTAATAAATATTAAAACTATATATTTGTAAAGCTTTAAAAAATTGTCACCAATCAAACCCTTTATGTTTTCAGTTTTCACCATGCACGGGTATTCATGTAATCGTACGATATTGAATTGTTTTGTCTATTATAGAATTTTTAACACATAGATATATAGAATATACAGTGTATATATATATATATAGCTTATAAAAATAAACTTCTGGAAACGAATTTCGAGATGTTAATGTGAAGTTCACATTGGCATAGTTTTTTCCGACTTCTGTATAAATTCCTTGTATTATTGAAAACTATGGATAGCTTTAATTAAATAAAATGTTAGATGGTAAAAACATCAGTTACACAAAAATGTGATGTCAGGTTTTCCATATATATAATATAATAAAACATCTAACAGGTGTTTACTGTTTTATTTATTTTAAAAATATGTTATTTGTCTTATTAAATTACTAACAGAATCAAGAACTTTTATTAGCATTTTATCTTGAAAGATACATAAAACAAGACAATTTTTTTTTCAGAAAACAAGACAAATTATCTCAAAGAATATTGCTCAAAATGATCTCATGCAATTATAAGGGTGGAATCTATATATATAAAATGCAGTTTCCTCACTCCTGATGCTGCCACATCAGCTACTCACTCAGTTTAATAAAGCCAACTTTTCAACACAACCCACTAAGCAATTCCCTCAGATTAATAAGCCCAACAATTCATGTGAAAAAATTAAACGGGTTATAATAACTACAAATATAAACTCCAAAATTCATTTTCATAAATATTATTTGAATTTTAACACTGAAAAATACTGCTACAAATAAGAACCCCATTACTTTAATCAAAAAACCCTGAAATTAAATAATCCAACACACAAAACCAAACGGAATTAATAAGAAGGTACAGATTTGAAAAAAAGGCTTTCTAAAAATTAGAGGAAATATAATTCCAAAATAAAACGACACATCAATGGAACCAACAGACACTAAATATTCAATAATACTTTAAATGATGTCTACTAATGTTCATAACAATACCAAAATATAATCAGGCACAAATATATCATACATATACATTTAAAAAATTGATAGAAAACTTTTTTTTTAAAATGGATTTCAACGGTACGCCACATGTGTTACCATTATTCTTTTCTAAACAAACTTCTAGTTGTTGTCAACGGTTTCAAAATTAAAGGGCCATAAATTTAAAGCCAAACTACACACATCACTATGCAATAATTTAATGATTAAGAAGAAAACGGCAAAACTCATTAATACGTGAATATCAAAGGAACAACCATAAAGGAAAAAAGGGAGGCCAACAGTAAATAATACAACACACATAAACGTAACTGCAACACATTTCCAACTTATAAATAACTTTGAAAAAAGTCTAAACTAAAATACACACAACTTCCAAAAAATGTTTAGAAACACAGCTTACTTTATTGAAGAACTACCAGACGACGTGTTCGGAGATATTATCTCTCGAGTTGCTCAGATTTCACGCACAATCGTCAGGCATGTTATGCAAGCATCACCACATCTTGCTAAAGCAGCCCAAAATTACCGAGTTTACAAGAAAATCAACCTAAGGCCACTAGCCATAAATCCACTAGCAGCACTAACGAAATACCAAGACCTCATGGAAAAATGCATTGCAAGTGGAAATTTGCAGGTACACTACATTAATACACTACATTAAAGGGATCCAAGAGTACTTTCACAAGAACAACACAGAAGAAGGGTTGGCACACTTGAAAAAGGCAGCAGAAGGTTCTTACAACAACGATATTTACCTTTACGAAATTGTTAAGTTGTGCATGGGTGACACAACAGAAGGAAAATGTTGGCTCGACAAGCTAGGCTGGAAACAAAACAAAGCAAGGAGTGATCAATGCTGGAAAGATATCAAGAAGTCGTTACACATAGTCAATGTCCAAAAACTACAGTCCTACTACAATACATTGGCAAAAGTCCAACAAACTATCATCTGCACACTCAATGACATGGAGAATAGATGCACACACTGCTACTACTACAAACAAATGATCAAGTTTGTCTTTTTCTTTTAGCTTAAGGAATAACAATAAGGTTCACCAATGTTATAATCCTCTTAAAATTTCCAAAATTCAAAATAAAAGTTTTTGTTTTTCTCTTTCATAGACATTACGTACGCCTCCAAAAGAATTTAAACAGGAGAACGAGAGAACATAACTGAAAGTATAGCAAGAATACAAACGATTGGAGAAAAAAAAAAGTCCACCACTTACAATGACAACAAAACCAGAACATACAAGATGAACATATATTGAAAAATTTTCCCACAAAACATCCCAAAAACAGGTCTAAAAGTATTATGACCACTAGGAGATAGAAATATGCAAAGAGTTCTTTAGCTTCAAGGACACCTATATAATAAAAATAGTTGGCTTTGAAAAACAGGACTACTTAAAAATCTAAAGAAAAAACAACTGCGACGAAAAAAAGACAAACACTTACAGAGGATCAGGGAAACACAAGTAAAATTCAATTAACATTACTCGCCAACTATTGAAAAAACCATCACCAAACAGCAAAAAAATGTAAGAGATGCACACCCCGTTAGTTGAAGGAAAAGATGCTAAAATTCGAATACCCCATTTTGTTCACATTAACCCTAAATTCAAGACTTACTAAACAAGCCACAAAAATATACACTCTACAAATTTTTTTTAAAAAGCATCATAGAGACGAAAAATTAATTTGACAACACAAAATTCACATCCACTCGAAACCCACACACTAGGGCCAACCGAAACAAAAATTTAGAACTAAGAACTCAAAAACAATGGGTACATTAATTAGGAAATGAAAGGAACAAAACAATTTTTTAAAAGAACAGATTTGCACACCAATTAACACATACCTGGAACGAAAACAGCAGGGTACAACCAATTCCTACAGATGCGAAGCGAAGAGGAAAACACCCAAAGACACCCAAAAAAAAAAAAAAAAAA